>NC_142862.1:21132575-21283421 GCF_061612785.1 Hesperophylax consimilis
TATTAATTCCGTTGAAATAAATGAACGTTTAGTTTAAAGTATCAGGGGGTCTAGTACGGTGATATTGATAACTTTACACTATCAGATCGAAAGGCGTAACTACCGATGATTTTATACCGATTTCCCGAGCATTGTCGCGATGATTGAAATCTAGATGTTAAAAACGCAATGAATCAGAATTCGATATACACTGGCAAGACTGGCTCATCTCTCTATGAATTCACATTGCTAAACGTCAGATGGCTATGATAAAGTTAAAAATACTTATTAATTGACAATTAATTGAAATATTAACTTTAATATGCATTGGCAGTCCGCACGCATTTTTTGACACTCAAGTGAGTTAATTAGTTTGTGAGGTCACTATCCATAACCTCATATTCTATTATCTTTGGCCATAAATAAGATCTTTTGTTTCTCGAAGCTGAAACGGAATCAATTGATCGCGTCTTATGTGAATTAGTTAAAACCATTGATCGTGCATTGGATTTCTTTCAGTTCTAAGAGCTTAGTTAGTTCAAGGGCCGGCCCTGAGCCAACGGCGCCTGACGCGAGCTAAATTTTGTCACCGCTTGTCAAAACCAGTGGACGCCTATTTATAGGTTATCACTGTAATCGATATAATTTGGATGATTTTTGTTTTTTGTGTAGCGCGGTTTTTAAGAAAAATAATCTTAATGGCGATGTGTTAGGTTAGGTGTTCAGCCTGGAGCGGACTGCTCCAATTGCGCCCGCATAGTGCCGGCCCTGGTTAATTCACCCCCATTCATTAATAAGCGAGTTATTTTTAAATAACGAACGACATTATCCAAAAAGTCGAACATATTGACAGCTTATACGAGACTTTCGAGGCCGCGCTAAAAGTATCGGATTTTGTCAACCGACTATCGGAATAATATTCTGACCGTGCTCGCAAATACCGCTACTAACCATAAATGAAGCATTTCGTCAATATCGCATTGACATAGGGCTTTATCGATAGTCCTTGATAGACCTCTAAAAAACTGACCCAGGCACTTCTAACATTAAACCCCAGACTCATTTAGGCAGTTTTTTTAATTAATAAATGTGTGTATTTATAAATAAACGGTTAGTTTAGTACAATAAAAATTATTTTATGAAAATTTGAATGTATGAGTAATTATCTATTATTATTTTTAAAAATACTTCTAACAAGCAAAACTGTAATGTAACAAATTATGGTAGGAAAATGAGAATCCTGCAATTATTGTGTATTGATGTGGAAACACCATGATGGCTCAAAGGTAAAATAGTGTAACTTTTAAAAAGGCATACTTCCAACTAAACATTTTTCCCATCTTGTATGCGTTTGTCATCAGTTTGTACAACAACAAATAATTATAAGCAATAATTAGTCTCCTGAAATACTTATAAGGCACCTCAGAAGAAACGGGTTCAATTCCCATTGGCGGCATTTATCTTTACTCGGGAGATATTTTCAATTTGTAGTAGTATTTCAGGAGACAAATTATTGCTTATAATTATTTGTTATCCTTTGTGCTATGCATAAAACCTTGTCTTATAAACATTAGTTTATCATTAAAAAATAATAGTATGTACGATGTTCAGAAATTAGTGGTACTTTCTGAAAGAAGTTATTCCAACGTAATTTAGACGAAGAGATAACAGCATGGGTTTTTAAAAATAATATTTTTTTAAATAAACAGTGTCTGGGAACACGTAGTACAAGTAGGGTTGTCAGATGTCCAGTTTTGGACCGGACAGTATGGTTTTTTGAGCGGCTATCCGATCTAGAACATTTTGGAAAACCGGCCAATAGAATGTCCGCTTTTTTTGAAAATACGCTATATATACTCGTATACCTCACTCACGAGAAAACGTTCTTAATGTTTACCAAAGAGCACTAGCCTATATTGAAAAAAGTGGTACCCTTTTGAAAACAATACCTACGAAACATTCAGTTGCTTGGATATTTAACGCGGAAGATTACCTACGCTAGATGAACCAAATGAAATATGGTCACTGTCAAAGCAAACTCCTCCTGAAAATCTTTACGAGGAACTGGCCGCATATCAAAGTATTTTTATTTCAATTGAAGGTTTTTCGACGATGAATTAGCACCAAATCTGTTGAAAAGTGTTCCCGTCTCCAATGTCTTCGTAGAAAGAGTTTCTAGTGTAATGGGTAATGTATGGACTGAAGAAAGAAATCTACTTGGTGTGAATACCCTATAAAGCGAATTATGTGTTTTCTTCAATTTAAATGCCAGTTGCACAATACAAACATACAATTTCAGGCAATAAATGATTTTTAAAAGCAGTAGCATCTAATCCCAAATTTGTTAAGAGGAAGCTATAAGCCAAAAATGTGTATATTCTTGGTGTACCTTATATCAGACGTAATAGGCATTAAAATCGCTTGACAAACGGAGTCTAGAAACGTTCGATTTCAAGCAAAAAACTGGTGTTTATTTATTTTGTAAATAATTTTTTGAGAAATCAAAAAAGTTAATCAAATGCAACTATCACAGATAATCTTAGCTATAATACTGTATTTTTTTAAATTTGTTCCCTTTACGCGTTCATACATTTCTATTGAAAAAAAAAAATAGTAATTTGCATTTATATTTTTTATTGAGAAATTTATATTTTTATTTGTATTCTATTCAAGCGAAGCGATAGGAAAACCTTCAATTTATCTAAATCATAATTTTTGGTATTCTTAATATCCCCCAATTCGTTATAAATATTAATCAAAATAGTGATTTGTCATTAGCTTCGCATTAAAAAGTGATTTTTTGTTTACCAATAATAATAATAAATAGAGGTTTTACTGTTTAGTAATAATAATAAGTGTTTCATTGTGTTCACCCTAAGTAATTTTCTGAAATTTTCTCTATTTGATCTGGCCAAAATCAAAGGGGTTTATGATTTCGACAAATTGTACAAAAAAAATCAAAGGGGGGACCCTTCGATAAAAAATGTTCTGTTTTTTTTTTTATCTGGAACATCTGGCAACCCTAAGTACAATCTGGAAAATGGTGAGTCTACATCACATTTAGAGTCGATTTTGTCTTGAAATTTTTTTTATGTGAGCTTCGTTTTCGAGTAAATCAAAAGGTTAAGTCAAATTAAAAACAATCAAAATTAGGTCAAATAAAAAAAAATCGGTCTCTAGGGGTTTAATATCAGCTGTTTAATGCATTTTAAAATTAGTCGAAGGGTAGATGCGGCTTAATTTTTTTTTTAATTTGTTTTATAATAAAGTTGTAAAAAAATGCTCAGTTCGAAAAACGTATGTTTTTTTTGGGTTCTCTTTGCGATGAATATTCACTAATTTCTTGCTTTTACTACGAGTTTACGGACACCCCGTATAATTTTTCAAATAATAATGCATTTAACCGTGTAAGATTTAATTTGAGAGTAGGGTGTGGGTACCGCCGCCCCGGAATCGTTCATTTGTGTAACCAACACCTCTGCCATAGATAACCCCAAGAGGTTCGCTATGATTGGTGTTCATGGGGTGAGGATTGTACTGACCACCTACTGTGTGGCGGGCGGGATTTTGAGAGACTGCTAGATGGAGATCTTCCATCCAGCAGAACTCTCTCGACCCATCACTCACCGACCCCCACCCTCATACCTTTTGCCTTCCTAGATCTTCCTATCCTTTCCTTTCCTTAAAAAAACACTCCACACAGTTTCCCCAAAGATGACATAGGTCCTGAGGGAAATTATTTTCATCAGTACCTAAACAAAATATATATATTATGTATTTCAATATTTTTTTTAAATAAACATTTTGGTCATAAATAATGGTGCCACGCTTACATCAGATAATATATTAAACTAATTAACAGAATTTAACATCGAAAGCAGTCCACTATCAAATAATAAACATTGGAATTAATAATTACGTAAAAGCAACATTCAATATGTCACCAAGAGAAGAGATAAGGTACAGAGACGTCTGTAAAGATGTACTCTCATTCGAGTAAAGGACATCATTAAATAAAGTGGTCCGATGTGACATAGTTATAATTAATTAATATATTCAGGTATGTAAAAGATTTTTACTTATTTTTGTACTGTCTGAAGGAATACAATTGAGTAATGTTTGCCTAAGTTCAGTGGCATTAAAACGATTCTTTTAATTAGTTCAGTAATTGATATGTTATTTATGCACGGAGAAAGTAAGAGTATTGCTAATTCATTAAGAATCTCTTCAAATTATTCGTAATCCGTTTAACAACGGGATTGCAGGCCCTTAACAAATGAATCAATAGGTTTCCTGACAAGCTTTTAGCAAAATACAAATCAAGGCAAATTCAATTGCATGAACACGTGTTCTGATATGACGAGAAACGTCCTGCAATCCCATTTTTAACCGGATTACGAATGATTAAAAGAGATTTTTAATTAATTAGCAATAGGTACTCATTTTCCGAATTCAAGTCCACATTCTGAATTTTTTCCGATTTATAACATATTTCTCTTGAACGCTGAGTACAATATATTTGGTTTTTGAATATAATATCAATATATTTGTAGAGCTGAAACCGTAATTATATGAGATTCCCTCGATAGAAAAAAATCGCAAAGTATGCTACGCGAATTATTAAAAACGCATTTTATTCTGATATTTAACATGTTATTGGTTTGAAAAAAATCTCAGTGTATCTTTAAATGAAACTTGCTTGATTTTCGCTCTATTTTAAACAAGTCTTGTTTTCATATAAGCATCTTGTCTTGTTTAAGACATAAGACAGAAATAAGTTTGCTAAGGTCCAGGGAGTCTAGCAAAGTGAAAATAATAACTCTACACTATGGGATCGATGGGCGTAACCATAGACATATGAATATTAGTAGACCTGCCCTAAGTGATTAAAAGCGTATTATCCCCACTCCCCATACCGGTTCCATTGGAGCCGGCTGTGCTCGCGTATGGCCTCAAGTGAAATTTGAAAACGTGACGTCATCATTCTTGTGCGAACTATGGTCGAGGCATTTACGAAATAACACGGCAAAATGTTGACTTGTGCTATGAAAACTTGTAAAAATAGATGTGAAAAAGAGAATAAACCCAATTGTCGTATTACATTCCATATATAAGCATTATTTTACTTTATTTTAAGCATATTCACATCGTATAATATGGATCAGTTTTAGAAACATATACTATCACATCGAGAAACGTCTGGACGCGAAACACAAAGCTGGTTGGTTGCTGGGAAGTAAATTATGAACATTTATAAAAGTGTCTTAACTAAATACTTAAACGAAATATTCGACTCTGAAAAGAGAACCGTTTTTTTTTGCCGAATTTGGACTTCGCAAATTTGTTCATAACGTGGCGAGTAATTTGCGCTCCCATATGAAAATGTCTATTCATTCAAAAGCAGATTTTACTTTTAAGAAGTAAATGGTGATATTATAATGCGAGATGCCTATTTACTGTCAGATTGATTTATTGACGAATCACAGTCAGCCTTACTCCCTTCGTTCTTCAACAGTTGATTTTACCCCTCGCCATTATCTTCTCGTCTATTAATTCCTATGTCTGTGGGCGTAACCAATTTAACCGATTTCCCAAGCACGGTTGCGCTGTTAATATCCAGATCGATATTGATAACGCAATAAATCATTAGTCGACATAGCTAGCAATTATGGAGGTATTATTTTTTAATTGACATTCCGAAACGTTCAACGTCACACATTTGCGTAAAAATATTAATAAATTGGCAATGTTGAATTGAAATACTAACCTTATTATGCATTGGCAATCCGCAATTTACTCTTTAACACTAAAAATGAGTTAATTAGTTGATGAAGTCTTTATTCATAAATTTCTTTTCTGCAAGCCCGAACTAATGTAGCTTCATTGGCTCGAACGGGTTCAACTCGCCGCGTATACGAATTCTTTCAATTCTAAGAGTTTCGTTAGTTCAACTCCGTTCATTAGCAAGCCAGTAACTTGGCGTAAAAACGACATTATTAAAAGAGATGTGTATATTGACAGTTAGCGTAAGCTTATTTGATACTATGGAGGCCGTGCTAAAATTTATCCATTGTCGGTCAGAATATTTATTATCAATCGTTGACCGTGTTCGCAAATATCACTAATTGAACATAGACGACGGATTTTGTAAATATCGAATTGACATGGGGCTTTATCGGTCCTCCTGTGGCCTGGAAAAAGATCCCCTATAATAAAAAAAACCTTCTGTTAAAAGCACTTAATGTATTCAAGAATTTGGGAATATTTTCACTTGTTTTCTTATTCCCCTTTCCATCTAAAATCTAAAAACACACTTTGTGCTGTGTTTATTTATTTATTATTTATTTATTTATTTATTTAACGCCCAGAGGGCTTTTACATGGTTGGTAGTATAATTTTAATTTGACAAATACTTTGAAACATAAAAAATAAGAATAAAATTACATTTGATAAAAGCTATGCAACAAGTCATACAAACACAAGAAACAAAAACAGAAAATTACAGTTATTTGTAGATTTACATGATGTGTTTAGAAGTATTGTTGAAATAAATGTTTTAAATGATCCACAAAACTTGCCATGTTGGTATTGAATATGTCAACATCACCCAAGTAATGATTTCCCATGGTGTGAAGTCGTTGTATCGGAGAGTGGGCAATGTAGTTACGCTATAATATAATTTGTTCGGTTTGTGAAATAAACAGCTATACCCAATTGAATTCTTTTTTCAAAATATTTAAAAAAAAAGAAATACAAACATGCCCGGGTTACGAATAACCCGAAGATATTTGAAAATCTCCTACGACCACAAAAGTGAGCGGAAAATGTTTCTTGTGTTTGTGATGGAGGACTTGAACACAGGACGGCTGAGTAGGTCCAAAACGCGATGTTAACTCGGCCACTGACCGGTCTTAAAAAAGAAAGTATTATAGTAAGTAAGAAAGCAGTATAGTAGTCATTGTATCTACCTTACTGTCATGATGAGAAATATGATTTAAATGGTGTCAGAAAGAGAAAACACCACGCTTTATATTCAAATCAAGAACGCTTCAGACAGCATTACAGTGTCCATCATTGATTGTGGTGAAGTGTGTGCTTATGTATAAAGATGTGATACATTGGCTAGAGAAGGAGGTAGCGTAACACTGCATAATACCCCAAAAATAAATCACTATAAATTCATCTGAAACATTGTGTTCTTCCCAGGAAATATGGATAGATCTTCTGATTAACCTTCTTACTAATCAGATTCTTACTCGTCCGTTCAACGTTCGTGTGGTAAAGCCGGCCTTGAACCTGGTTAAAGACCGTTATAACCAAACAAACGCCATGGTAATGACTCAAGTTTTTCACTGTTCTGATCTTACGTCCCGCGTAATATTTACACCACGTTTTTAGTAAGGCTGTAACAATAATAATAATAATATTTTGATGATTTGCATAGCTCCGTTTTAGTGTAAAATCGCCTCAAGGCCGTAATACAAATATATAATACATTTCTACAATGTTCTATCTTAATACTAACTATAGACTAGTCAAACAATTATCCGGTTCGTCGATCACTAATACAAAACTATATGTACAATGCATTTGATTAATTAACTTGATGCTAGAATGTACATTAGGCCGGAGCGACATTATACGGTACGTGTATTTTTACTAAATTTAATATTTCGATTATAAAAATCTGAAAAATAAATTATTAAACGTTGACTTATAAATCTAAATAATCCCACAGGTTTGCTCTCGGTGGAAGCTTTAGCGAAAATAGTGATGAAAAAGCAATCGAACGATGTTAGCCGGTTTGCCTCCCCTGTGCTTAGAAATTTTCGTTTAATCCAATATTTTTGATTTTCACCTTCATAAATCGACAGGTTGCCGTATAAACACATATAAATATACAGAATTTTTAAAGTATTTTTACGATAGTATGGATGATATAAGGCCTCTTTTTTTGCTATCACAATACTTAATTTGGATTTTGGCGATGTCACTGCAGCCTAATGTAGATACTGAGAGTATTAATTATAATTTTTCATTGTTTTTATCTTACTGTGGGAGTATTCAGTTGTTGACAATAACAGAATAATCTATCGAAATTTTACCTTTACCGATTTGAAAGAAAACGGTTGAGACCGCACACTATATAAGGTGTCAAAAGCAGAAATTAAGCATGCCAAATGTCGCTCACGTCAGAGTATTCTATGTCTACTTTATTCTACGCGAAATGTGTACACGCATACCGTGTGTGCATTTAAGAGATGGCTCGTTTGTGTTCGTGTCTAAATTGGCAGAGATTTTCACATGCTTTTCAGAAAAAATTGCTACACGGCGAACATATATTGCACGAAGGGAGTAGTTGTCTATGGTAAGATTTTTTTTCTATGAATTTTTTCTATGAAATGTTGTTATCCCTTCTGATCCAAAACTCTATGCATGCCACTGGTAATGTACCTTAAGGTGATGCACCACGTCATATGCTAACAATAAAATTCACAGTAAAACTCCTTATGTCAATGGAGATAAGGTTTAAATTCCCGCCTAACACGAGCCGCTGGTTTTGATTTATCGAAGAAAAAAACATCGCCAAAAAGAATGTTTCATTTTATGTTGCAAATTTCACGCACAAATATTTAAATGTTTTACGACAATTTTCTAAAAGGCAAAATTTTCCACATTGTACAATAAAACTATAACCGAAAATGGGTTCGTATGTAGGAGATTTTGAACTTTAAAGTAGTTTTTATAGGCCCGAAACTTTATTGTTTTTCGGGGTTTATTAAAAAACTTGCTAAAAAAATTACTCAATTATTTCAAAGGCCAAAATGTGTTCTACTCCCAGAATTTAAGCATCTAAAATATTTCTAAGGATCAAATTTTGAAACCAAAAACACATGATTTTGCATTATTCAAAATAGTATAAGATAAAGTCGCTATCCGCGTCTGTCTGTTTGTGGGCTTATTTCTTCTAAGCTACGCAACAGATTTTAATAACGTTTTCACCATCGTTTAGAACATTTTTTCTGGAAGGTTTATATATATATAAAACATGCATATTATATTTATAAAAAATAGAGATAAGTTAATTTTTTGTAATCAAATCGTAAAAAAAAATATTTTCAGGTGCTTACATTTCTAACTCTGGCTACACCTTGAGAGATTCATCAAAATAATGTAGGACGGAATTACATAATAATTACACAACGCCGGGTACATAATAATAAGCTAATATAAATTAGAAAATCTTCAATAAAAAAAATAATACTAATAAAAAAATAAATTACTCAATAAAAAATATAAATGCAAACTAGTAAATATAATTTTTTTCAATAGAAATGTATGAACGCAGGAATCGCATAAACAAACTTTTAAAAAGTACAGTATTATAGCTAAGATTACATGTGACAGTTCCACTCGATTAACTTTTTTGCTTTCTTATAAAATTATTTACAAAATTAATAAAAACCGTTTTAAAAGTCCGTTTGTCAAGCGATTTTAATGCGTATTACCTACGATATAAAGTATACCAAGAATATACACATTTTTGGCTTGTAGCTTCCTCTTAATTATATTTCACAGTTCTTTACGTGAACTAGTACATCTGAAAATATTCAAAAATATAAATAAAAATTCTTCTTTTTGGGAACATTTTGTAATTACTTGAATATTGTTTGTTTCATAAAAACCACGTTATTTTATTGAAAAACATTTAACAAGCCAATTATAAAAGATCTTCAAATTTTGATTTACGCCTCATTAAAATGAATAATGTCCCATAATGGCCCCTAATTACATAATAAACTATGACTGTCCTCTTGCGAATGTCAACTTAGAGATAAATAATATATTGGGGGTCACGCAACACATATGATTTACTGGCCAACTATTTATGATAAAGTTGTTAAATATACTGACTGGAGAGATATCAACTCTGTGATTAGTAGGTTACTATTTATCAGATATATCATTCTGCTTTGTAAATTGCAATACATTTGAAAACCAATTTCCTCATTATAAGTGTAATCTTTGGGATGGTGTGATAAGTGATAAGGGTCTACTTGAGGACATTAAGAGGAAGGTACAAGCCAAAAATATGTATATTCTTGGTATACCTTATATTTTAGGTAATAGGCATTAAAATCGCTTGACAAACGGAGTCTAGAAACGTTCGATTTCAAGCAAATAACTGGTTTTAATTTATTTTGTAAATAATATTATAAGAAAGCAAAAAAGTTAATCAAGTGAAACTGTCACAGTTGTTTCCTTTATGCGTTTATACATTTCTATTGAAAAAATTTTTTTTTTAGTAGTTTGCATTTATATTTTTTATTGAGTAATTTATATATTTATTTGTAATCTACTCAAGAGCAGCGATAGGAAAACCATCAATTTATCTAAAGCATATTTTTTCGTATTCATAATGTACACCAATTCGTTATAAAGATGAATCAAAATAGTGATTGGACATTAAGCTTCGCCTTAAGAAGTGAAATTGGGTATTGAAGAGCTAACTTGTAGGAAGGAGCACGGAGAAAAATGAGTATTGCTTATTTATTAAAAATGCAACTTACACATTTGTCGAAATATTCTCACTCTATTTTAAACGAGTCATGTGTTTCATAAAATATTTTCACGTATTTTCACGTATTTACATGTATTTCTTTCAAGCCATGTCTTTTTTTTTCTTTTTGAGCGCTTACTGCGGAGCGTATTAAAGAGTTTCGGGAGAAATAGTGACGCGAATTTGGATGGAATCAGAAGTCGAAGATGAGTCAGGTCATGTCAAGAGTCGCTACAACAGATGAATATGTATGGTAAGATGTATGAACCGTGTAACATGTACCGTATTCTATGAACTTTTGAGGCTCCCACCACTTTCCCACCCCGGTATAAGTAACAGATGGAGTAATCCTTCATGGTACACAACAGGACTCTAATTTTTATATTGATAAAAGACTCTAGGTATACAACGATTCTAGACCTCAAATGTCCCTGCATGAGGGGTAAGTTAGCACTATGCAAGATGCTCAGGTTAGTATAAGTGTTAATAGTGTATAAGGGACATTGTTAGTTTTTACACATCAGTTAATGCAAAACAAGTATGTACAAGTGGAATCAGATTCTCCGAGTCGGCAGACCCTCACAGGTGCAATCAGACGTCGGTTGGTCACAGGTGAGGTTCGACAACCGCTCACGCTCGCAGTGACCGTCTGATTTTGCCCCAAAGAAAGAGATAAGCTGATATATAGGCTGTGAACAGCCGAATACCCTAAAGAAGAAATCGAGCGTCAGACGGGAGAGGATCGTAAGGAAGGTGGTCTAGCTCTTGCAGACAAATATAAAACTTACACGGAAATGAACTGTAAATCAAATCGACAAGAATACGACAGTATAAAGCTCATTGAATTGGGTTTGAAAAATCACGGGAAATATGGAATGATGGAAACAGTCTCCCTTGAATTCCCATGAATCCCGTCAGTAGGGCTCTCGACGAACTTGCACTGTTCACAGGGTGAAATTTCCTCCAAAACGAAATAATCTTTGATATGATTTTGATATTTGCAAACAGAGCACAAAGCATGTGTGTGCCAAGATAGAACTGTGTCACAGTCCATCCTCTCTGGCTGCCCCTGCAGGAAACGGCGTGTAACAATAAGTATACATTATTTTTATCAGCTTAAGCTCATGTGGGAATTCATTCCAATGTTTAAGGTCTAATACTTCTACTAAAACGCCACCAGGACGCCTACCACAGGGTAATCGATAACTTTACAATATCGGATCGATATTGTTGATAAGCGTAACTTACGACGATTTTCTACCGATTTCTCAAGCACGGTCGCGCTATTAGTATCCAGACCGATATTGATAACGCAATAACTCCTAAATCGATATACGCCAACAACACTGGAGGTAATATTTATGAATTGACATTCCAAACGTCAAACATCATACAGTTACGTAAAAATATTAATAAATTGGCAATGTTGAACGTAACTACCGATGATTTTATACCGATCTCCGGAGCACGGTCACGATGATTGATATCCAGGCTGATGGTGATAACGCAATAAATCAGAATTCGATATACTCTGGCAACACTGGCTCATCTCTCTATGAACTGACATTGCTAAACGTGAGACGGCTACGTAAATGTTAAAAATACTAATAAATTGACAATTTCGAATTGAAATATTAACTTTATAATACATTGGCAGTCCGCATGTAATTTTTAACACTAAAAAGGGAATTAATTAGTTCCTGAGGTAATATCTTTTGTTTCTCGAAGCTGGAACGGAATCAATTGGTCGCGTCTTAGATGAATTAATTAAGTCTATGGATGGTGCATACGAATTCTTTCAATTCTAAGAGCTTAGTTAGTTCACCTCCTCTCACTAATAAGCTAGTTATTTTGGCTATTACACATTGGGGGCGCGCTAAAAGTAGCTACTTTTGTCTGCCGACTGTGGAAATCATATTCGTACTGTGCTCGCAAATATCGCTATCCGACCATAGATGAGGGATTTTGTGTTGATGTCAATATTGTGTTGACATAGGGCTTTATCGGTCGTCCGTGCTAGACCTCCATAACTATAAAAAATTAGCGCAGGCCAGTGAAAAATCACGGTATAGTCTTAGAATTCTTTATACATCAGTTTCAATTTTGAAAATAACAATTAAATACAATGTGATAATAATTGTATTTTAAAATGAATAAAACTCAAAACATCATAAATAAATATTACAAATTGGCAATTCACGTTTAAAAACAATATTATTATTAAGTGAGTTATTATAACAAATACCAGGTAATTTGTTGTTACTTAAATACCTACCTAACAATTATTATTTTACAAATGATTACTTGACTATCTGAAGCAACAAATCTCTTTAGAACGTTTAGATCGTCAGCCCATCTCTTGTTTTGAGAATGTTGGAGCGGTGAGCTCTGGCGTCATGAAAATTTGATAGCTTCCAGCAACTACTTTCAGCGCACTCAATTGCGTGAGTGCGCTTTAGCCCAAACACGACAATCGCAACAAGGAATATTCACAATATGAAATTACACACTCTTTTCCAAGTTGTTCAATTAGATAAAAGATCTCGAAAAAGAGTGTTGATGCTCAGGTGAAACCGGTTGGTAAATACGTTCCAAGGGTCGACACGCCCAACGTCCACGCCATATTATTGTTCGTCCACATTTTGGGTGAAACAGGGTTTGTAAAGTTAATGTTTACATAAGTTATGTCATTACCGTTTGACTATGATATCCATTTAATACGTCATATTTTATTTGTTTTCTTGCAGTCATGGCGTTCATCCTCTCTTTCTTGTTAAACCTGCTCATCTTCCTGCTAACCGCAATCCTCGTTGGCTATGTCTACTTCACCTGGCATTTCGGCCATTGGAAGAAGAAAAACGTCCAGTTTATCCCACCCGTGCCAGTTCTAGGCAACTTCGGCAGCTGGGCCATGCTGAGGACAGACATCGGAGGCATGTTCAGAGAAATCTACCAAAAAGCAAAAGGCAACGACTCGGGGATAGTCGGAATCTGGGTCTTCAGAAAGCCAGCCTTGGTTGTGACAAGTCCAGAAATGATCAAAGCCATCTTGGTGAAAGATTTCAATCACTTTGCAGACAGAAGCACGCAAGCTGATAGAGAATACGACCCCCTAGGAGCTGATAATCTTTTCTTCGGCAAAAACCCGCACTGGAAACTAATGAGGGTTAAACTGACACATCTCTTCTCTTCTGCAAAGATGAAGAACATGTTTGGACTGATGAATGAAATCGGTAAAGATCTGGAGACTTGTATAGCGGAACATGGGTCGGATCCTGTCGAAGTACGAGATACTTGTGCAAGGTTTACCACTGATGTTATTGCCACAACTGCCTATGGACTGAAAGCTAATGCTCTGCTGGATAGGCAAGCTCCATTCAATGTCTTCAGGAAGAAGCTCTTGGACTTCAGATGGTTCAGGTCTATCGAGTTCATGTCAATTTTCTTCATGCAGGGATTCGCTAAATGGAGGAAGTAAGTAGTTTTTTTATTCATTTATAGCGTATTGTTTATTTGCTAGGTCCTCCATTAATATTGTTATTATTTGTTCTTTAATAACTCTATCGCCCATCTTTAACTTCATTCAAACGAATTTTGGAAAATATGTGGTTTTCCTTAGAGAAGATTAATTGGTTACGCCCTTTACACAATAAACCACTCTCATTTACGCTTACAAACCACTGTGCATGGGAAGGTATTGTTGCATTCCTCTAATCCTAAAATCCTGGTCCTCTGTGTACCTCTCGCCAAATTGAAACCACCGCTGAACCGCTCTGATCATCCAGCCGCGATAAAAAAGCGCAAATCATTTTGTGTTTGCCGTGCCACCAATAATCTAAAACACGCTTTAATCCGCCGCACAATCAGCGATATAGGTTGTGAAACCATAACCAGTACTGATAAAATATTGTGCTACAAAATACCCGGTGAGTCCTTTTCACTTTCGTGTGACATATTCTCCTTGGTGCAGTGGTTTATTCAAACACTAATTCCATCATCTAATGGTCATTCAGTATACGTAATTACACACCATTAATGGTCATCTATCACTAAATGCATCATATTTTCTGGACAGTCCAAACGGCCAACTGAAATCATCTGGTAAGACTGGACTGACCACGAACTTTAATATTTTATATATGGTCAGTTGTTTAACCCACTGACTCTAAATTCCGATGGAAGGAATGTAAAAGTGATAAACTAAACCTAAAACAATATTATAAAACGCGACATTAACACAAAATAAAATAATTCTTCAAGACTTATAAGACAAATTACCAAAACTATACATTGGATACGCTACCATAATTTGTAGGATTCAGCACATAGCTGGTATTTTGAGTCAGTACCTACATACCCCAAACTTCCCTGATCATGCATCCTAATGCTTAGTGAGTGTGTCTGTTAGTTGGTTGTGTATGTGTTGCATAAATATGTTACATTTTATCATGTGTTTCTCGTCGGTAAATGGATGTTTTAATAGTGGCGACGGTGGTAGGTCTGTCAATTAAGTATTTAATGATTATGTATGTGATACAAGCAGGTCTGAAATAATTATCCTGTCAGACAGCGTAATTAGATGCAATTGATTCATCAACCAGTTGTAATTTTTGCACCACACATTGCCCCATTGACCAATGATATTATTGTAATTAGATGGTTGTTGCAGAGACGGATACAATGAACCATGAAATAATTGACTTACTCCCTACCAGGTGCAAGGTGTTTGAGACGGAACTGGCCGACTGGATGAGGACCGTCTTTTGGAAGACTGTGACGGAAAGGGAAAGAACCAAGGAAGTCAGGAACGACCTCATTGGAACCCTCATCGCCCTCAGAGACCAGACCCAGGAGAGTGATGAAATCAGTAAGTGCCAAGTTACTGGTTGTAATAAATCGTTTGTATTATATGATTTAGCAAGAAAACATTACGAACCACCAAGTGACTCTAGGTATATCAGATGTTGGTCTGCTTCCCACGCTAAGCTTAAGTCTAAGTAGGGAGATTCTCAAGTTAAGAAAGTCAAAAATTGGTAGGAAGGTACCTTTTATTGCAAAAAATATTCTATAATCTTCATCAGACACCAAAGCAATGACTTTAACACTATTTCACGTAATAAAGTGTACATTTTTTATATTAGCTCCAAACAGGAGGCCCTGAGGAAAATACAGGGTTTTCCAATAAGAGGTGTTTTTTTGATATTCAATCGTAAAAGATCAATAGTTACGTTGCTTGTGTGACACGTAGCGCCGTTTTGTTGAAAGTAAACGTTCTCCAAATCAATACTCGATAGCGCAATCCATTCACCGTAACTGTTACTCCAGCCTCATTTTCAAAAAAGTAAGGTCCAATGACTCCGCCGGACCATAAACCGCACCAAACAGTCACACGTTGAGGAAAGAGAAGCTTTTCAACAATAACTCTTGGGTTTTCCGAGCCCCAGATGCGACAATTTTGCTTGTTGAGGAAGCCACCGAGGTGGAAATGGGCCTCATCACTCAAGATGATTTGCATTTGATTCACTCAAGTGAATTTTAATAATTTCAATGCGTTGTTGAAGCGTGTATCGTTCCATTTTTATTAATGGAATTATTTCTACTTGTCAAATGTCAAAAATGACAGCTTCAAAAGTAATATCTACTGAAATAGCGGGCTATTTAAAATAACACCTCTTATTGGAAAATCCTGTATTTCCCCTCAGGGCCTATATTATCTTTTGGGATGCTGTGTACCCAGGAGTGACGGATGTACGAATCCATTCCTCCCACTACGGTGCAAGATGATGATTTGCCTGGGGTCAAAAGGTCTCCATCAACCAGTCACTCCAGATCCGGCCTGCCATGCAGATGGTGAGCTGACGCATCTGTCGCCAAGATCCGGAAAAACCTCACCCCCCCATGAACCCGGGCACCCCTGCTAAACCCCCAAACGTAGCGAACCACGTAGGATGTCTTATGGCAGAGGTGTTGGTTCTCCAATAAACAGTTAATTAACTATTCCCCGGTTACGAATAACCTGACAAAATGTGACAATATTTGAATTAGGTACTCCAACTACATAAGAAGAAGAAGAAAATCAGCGGAAGATTTTGCTTGTATAATGAAGGAGAACTCGGCTAGGAGAGGAATCAAACTCACTACACATGGTTGGAAAGCATACGAATTTGTAAACTCAGCCACTAAACGATCATCAACTGTTGCTGTTATCTGGTTCTGACGTTAGAGACGGATTCCGATAATTACACGGAGAAAACTTACTCATATAAAATAATATTAATTTATTCAAAATCTGGTCATATTATTCGTTTTCTGGTTAAAAAAGTATCAGTTAAAAGCGAATGTTTTATACGTGTTCATACAAATACTGATATTGTCGCATTCCGTCGTAATATTTATTAGGAAAAGAATACGTGTTCTCGATATATTCTGAATGACTAGTATTTTACCAGGAAATTGGCATGCTATCACTTATTATTAGCAAACAGTACTATTTTTCTCCGAGTACTTTTGATATCAATGTATGTTTTCAGGATTTGATGGAGACAGTTTGGTGGCCCAGTCCGCCATCTTCTTCACGGCTGGCAACGAGTCCTCCAGCACCACCATGTCTCTTCTGCTGTACCACTTGGCGCTGTACCCAGACGTCCAGGTAAATATATCTATTTCATCATCAGTATCAGTTCTATAATCAACGTGAACGGTCGCGCGCAGCGAAGTAAAGTATTGTCGCAAAAATTGCAAGCGCTGCCGAGCGCCGAGCGACTTGCGCAGCGAGCGCAGCGAGTTAACACATTATGGACACGGCCATTGATAATATAAAAACTGAAATACAAAAAATTACAACAGTGAAAGATTCGAAAGCAAAAACGAACCTAGAACAAAATGTTTATATATTAGAAGAGCTTTGGAAAACTGAAAAAATTAAACACCAAAAAGAAATAATCAAACTACAAAAAAAAATTATCGAAAATTACGAAGAACTTACGAAGAAAATAGAAAAAGTCGTGGAAAAAAATAGTAAAATACCATCTTACGCGCAAGTTCTAGCAGCAAATAAAAAAGAAATTTCAAAAGAAGAGAGGTTCTCTATAATAATATCATCAACTAAAAAAACAACAAAAGCTGCAGAAATATGTGACAAGATACAGAAAGACATCAAACTAGACCAACTTAAAATTGGAATAAATGGATTAAGAAAAACAAATAAAGAGCAAGTAATCATATCCTGCCCAAAAAAAGAATATACCAACACTTGGTGTCGCGAAGCTGCGACTCCACTATATATTTTAAAGGTGGTGTGATATGCCACACGCCCAAAGGACCAGTCCCAAACTACTCCGAATGATAGGTTATGGGACGATATATGCATCCGACAAACCCGATGGACAGTGCAATAATCAAAGGTATAAATCTGGGCTTCTGGAGCACAAGATAAGCCCAGATTGGAATGCAGGAAAGATGGACTCACCCGTTGATGACTATCACACGTCTCCAGGAGTATTAGTTGATTTCACTTCACAAATTATATGTATATTCGCACTGTCTGATATTAATTATCACTCCGAACTCTGATAAGCAACTGACACCACTTGTCAGATTTTACATGTGTCGCAACAATATTTTTAATATGGTGACATTTTGGGATGGGTAAAAGGGTAGATAGGACATTTGCAGGATTTGGTATTGACATTACACTTGTCCATTAAGCCTGTGGATGCATACCTAACAATCCCATATATATTGCGCGAACATTCTCCCGGCGTTGAAAGTACCTTCCGAAATTTTAAGTACTTTCAAATAAAGTAAAGAATTAAATGTAAAACGAAGTAAGATGAAATATAAATATTCTTATCAATACGCTATTAATATTACAAAGTTAAAACGAAAATTTATAAAATAATGAAATAAAGAAATAATAATTATTGTGTAGGCAAAGGACACAATTTTACGACTGGTCGTTTAAAGTTCCCGGAAGGGGTCCTTACGCGTGCGACACGAACCACTCCGTCTTTACCAGGGAACACCTCCTCAACAACGCCCACCGGCCAATAAAGTGGAGGCGCATCCTCTTGATTCACCAATACTATGGTACCTACTAGAATGTTATTCGCGGGACTATTCCATTTTTTTCTCATCTGCAGAGAGTGAAGATACTCTATATGCCACTTCTTCCAATAAGATTGAACGAGGTGGTCCAAAAGCTCTTTCCTTTTCAGTAGACTAATGCGTTCATTAGTCAAATCATAAGCAGGTAGATGCTGAATCGGGGTAGACATCAGAAAATGAGCCGGAGTAAGAGCTTCTGGATAATGAGAACTGCTTAATAAACATAATGGCCGTGAATTAAGTACAGCCTCTATTTGTGTCAGAACTGTGAGAAGCTCTTCATAACATAAAAGTTGAGTACCCACAACCCTATACAGATGCGATTTAATGCATTTAATATTTGACTCCCATAATCCTCCAAAGTGAGGAGCGCGGGGTGGAATCGTCTTCCATTCAATTCTCCGAATGTTAAATTCATTGCGAAGAACTTCTTTAGTTGAATTTGCCTCTAAAAAATTATACAAGTCATCCAGACAATTCTTTGCGCCTATGAAATTTGTCGCATTGTCACTGTACATACACGAAACCGGTCCGCGTCTGGATAGAAAACGCTTAAATGCGTTTAAAAAATTGTCCGTGCTTAGATCTGATACCACTTCCATATGTATAGCCTTCGTTGTTAAACAAATAAATAGACATATATATGCCTTTTGACTTTTTACCCCACGACGCCTAGAAAGGGTTATATTTATTGGTCCGGCAAAATCTACACCCGTATGTGTAAATGCCTTTGCTTCCTGAACTCTAGCTGTAGGTAAATCTGCCATTAGCGGTATAATATTGGAAGGTGCAGTTTTAAAACAGAAATTACAAGCATGTACTCTTTTGCGTATTAGATTTCTCCCCGATAAGATCCAATAACGCTGTCTAATTATTGACATAAGGAGATGTGCACCAGTATGACAATTCACACGATGGTGAAAGTCTATAATTATATCGACAATATGATCCTGTCTTGGCAAAAGTACTGGATGTTTGTTTTCAAAAGGTATATTCGCGTTTGTTAATCTACCACCTATACGTAACAAGCCATTATGATCTAGGAACGGGTTTAGTTTTCGGATTGAAGGTGAGCATAATTTATCCCTCTGTATTAATTGTATATCGGCACTAAAATACCTATTCTGTAAAGCTTTTAATACATTCATTTCAGCAATGTTTAATTCCGTGGAATTTATAACTGTTGAGCGTGATAACTTTCGCATAAATCGTAAAATATATACCACAATTCTCAGCAGTTTTGGCCATGAGGAAATTTTTAAAGCGAGATTATATATCGGAGAATTTTCCTCTATTGACGTTATCGTAAATGTATGCGATTTTTTCAATTCCAAAGTATTCTCCTCCTCTCGTGAGGGGGAAAATCTTTCGACAGGCCACTCGGATACTGGGTTCACAGCCCAGGGCGGACCGTGCCACCAAAGAGAATGATCGACCAGCTGAGCAGGCAGTAGTCCTCGTGATAAACAATCACTAGGATTGGTAACGCCATCTATGTGATAAAAATGTTTCGCGGGTAAATTTTCCTGAATTTCACTAACTCGATTAGCTACAAAAGTTTGCCACCGGTGCGGGGACGAGTGAATCCAAGAAAGTGCTATTTTTGAATCTGAAAAAGCAAATATATCGTTTATCGAAACGCGATTTCTATAAGTATCTATAATAGATCTAACGAGTCTAGATAAAATAAGCGCTGCGCATAATTCCAATCGAGCGAGCGACACTGTTTTCAGAGGGGCCACCTTGGATTTAGAACATATCAAATTCATTGTAGTGTTGCCACCCTTATCCGTGACATGAAGATATATTACACAACCGTATGCTTTCATACTCGCATCTGTGAAGGCGATAATATTTATCGTGCAGTCCTCCTTTACTCCCAAATATCGAGGTAAATTTAAATTAGAAAGCATCGGTAATTCTTCCTTGAATTTGACATATCTATTAACAATACTTTGGGGTAGTTCTTCGTCCCATCCTACTTTCTCTAACCACAGCTCTTGTAAAAGTAATTTGGCATATAAAATTACCGGAGCAACCAAACCTAATACATCGAATAAACGAGCTATTGTGGAAAGAATTGATCTTTTACATATAGTTTTTTCCTCCGTCGGACATATCATAAATCGAAAACAATCAGATATCGGATCCCATTTTAATCCTAAAATGCTACATTTATCCGAAAAATCCATTGTCGCGCGGTGCGACTCTGGTAATTGGGCCAGTAAATGAGGAGAATTACTCGACCATTTGACTAATTCAAATCCTCCACACTTGAACATCGCCATTAAATCTGTAGCCAAAGTGATGCCTTCACTTATAGTATTTACAGAATATACAAAATCGTCCATATATAAATCATTAATTGCAACTTCCGCCGCTTTCGGATAACGATTTCTTTCATCGCTCGCTAGCTGCCGTATAGTTCGCATTGCTAGAAATGGTGAACAGTTCAAACCAAACGCGAGTGAATTAAATTGATAAACTCCAATTTGTTCATCTTCGTGAAATCTATAAAGAATTTTTTGATATTTACGATGGCTTTCCGTTACCATTATACGTAGATACATTTGCTTAACATCTGCGGTTAATGCTACAGCGAATAAGCGAAATTTAATTAAAAGTGTAAATAAATTAGATTGCAAATTTGGACCTGTATACAAAGTATCATTAAGTGACAACCCTGAACTGGTCTTTGTACTTGCATCTAATACAACACGAGTTTTAGTTGTTGATTTATCTTTACGAATTACTGCGTGATGAGGAATGAAATATCCCTCATCAATATTAGATGAAGACGGAACTTCAACCCTCATATATCCCTTTTCCAGATATTCAGAAACTACTTCATTATAACTGCAATGCAATTCTGGCGACGTATTAAATTTCCGTTCTAAATATTCATATCGACGCTGCGCGACACGGCGCGAATCACCTAAATTATTAGGATCTATCTTAAACGGTAAAGATACAATATACCTTCCCGATTCATCCCGTTGGACTGACTCGAGGTACATTTTCTCACATTCTGCATCTTCAGCACTCATCAACGACTTAATAGGCATGTCTTCCATCGTCCAAAACTTGGATAACGCATTATATAAATCTACATTGGTTATGGGGCCGAACGTCCACGAAACCTCCGGCGTACACGTAGGTATTTCACCCATTACAATATACCCGAATACTGTCTGTATAGCCGGTGGTGCATTCGTATTATGTTTAGATAAAACCTTATTCCCCAGCAGAATATATGGAAATAACTGTGCACCTAATAAGATATCAACATCGGATGGAACGTTCCAGGATTCATCCGCTAAGTTTAAACCCACTAAATGCTCACATGACTTTGTGTCAACATGTTGTGTAGGAAGCTTATCAGTTATTTTATCGACAACTAATAGACTAATTTTATAAGTATCTTCTGAAACGCGGGATTTAATTTTTAACGCAACGTGTCCCAATATTGGTGTCTCTACTGAACCAACACTTTTAACTACTGAATTATTTAAAGGAATTATTTTAAGATTTAATTCATTACAAGTGTTTAAACTGATTAAATTTTGTTGCGAGGCGCAATCAATTAAACACCTTACGGTTACTTGATTATTTTTATTGTCATAAGCAAATAACTGCGCGGTTGACAGTAGTACATTCGTAGCTATATTACCCGCAGAAAAATTATTATAATGTTTATTATTACGCGCTATTAATGTAATGGCTTCGTTTTTCGATTGACTTTCAGTATTCACCGTGCTCTCAAAATGCAGAGCGGTGTGATGTCGTTTTTTACAAATTCTACAATCCGATTTAGATGGACATTTCACAGTTTTATGTTTATCGCTTAAGCAGTTTACACATAAATTATTTAATTTCACAAACTGAAAGCGAGCATTTGGTCTTAATTCGTTAAATTGTTCACATTTAAACAATTCAACATGATCAGAATGATTACATTTCCGGCACCTATTACGATTATTATTACTTGACTTCTGTTCGACCACAGCGAATGAATGCGTAACTTTGTTTTTATTATTAACAACTTTATTATCATTTTGCCCAGTTCGTTCTAGGATTTTGACATGCGACCGAATGTATTCTATTAAATCGGTATATGTAGGTATAGCTTTCTCCCGTATAGACATTTCGAAATTTTGCACCAACTGTATATCTAATTTTTTCAGTGCAACATGTAATATTATAAAATCGGTTAGGTCATCAATACCTAATTCCTTGAGTGCAGCTATGGAAGACGCAAACCTTTCGATAAAATTATTTAACTCATTTGGGTTACTAGGTGCCAATAATTTTAAATTCAAAATATTGTTCAGATAAAAGGTACCTAGCACGCGTTTGTCCTGATATTTCTTTTCGAGAGCTTCCCAAATTAAAAAATAATTTTGTTCGTTCGGAAGTATTCCCGCAAAAACTGATAACGCCTTTCCTTGGAGTTTCCCTATCAGATATTGCATCTTTTGCGACGTATTCAAATTTTCATTTGAGTGAATGTTTAATTTAAAAGCTTCATAAAATATCGACCAATTCTCTTGATTACCATCGAACGATGGCATCTCGATCGGTGGGAGCTTAATTAATGGTGAATTATTTAATTTCTGTCGATCACGTGATGAATCTTGCTTTGCTATAATGCTTTCGCGTATAGAAACTACAAAACAGTACTTATTTTCGAATTTACTCCATAAATCGAAATTCATATTGTAATTTGAATCCTTTTTCAACTGAAGTGTATGAAATTCATCACACAACGTATTAAATTGTGCATAATATGTAGCTATATTAACCGTTTGTTTAACAAAATCCTCCGAACTTCTCGTCTCCCTGTCCGCAATACTTTTCCCTTTCTCATATAATTCATTAACACGATTATGCATCAAATTAATCTTCGATTCTAGTAACTTGATTTTAATATCCTGAGTACTATCGCTAGTCGCCATGATTAATTGTATGTAGGAATTTAAACACAACAATAATTACAAATGCAACCTAGTACATACAAATTAACAAAGTATAAAGAGGAAATAATATTTATTTATAACTTTAAATATGTTAATTTTAAATGCCCCGTTGGTAATCCGGCTCGAAGGACCAAAAATGGTGTCGCGAAGCTGCGACTCCACTATATATTTTAAAGGTGGTGTGATATGCCACACGCCCAAAGGACCAGTCCCAAACTACTCCGAATGATAGGTTATGGGACGATATATGCATCCGACAAACCCGATGGACAGTGCAATAATCAAAGGTATAAATCTGGGCTTCTGGAGCACAAGATAAGCCCAGATTGGAATGCAGGAAAGATGGACTCACCCGTTGATGACTATCACACGTCTCCAGGAGTATTAGTTGATTTCACTTCACAAATTATATGTATATTCGCACTGTCTGATATTAATTATCACTCCGAACTCTGATAAGCAACTGACACCACTTGTCAGATTTTACATGTGTCGCAACAATATTTTTAATATGGTGACATTTTGGGATGGGTAAAAGGGTAGGTAGGACATTTGCAGGATTTGGTATTGACATTACACTTGTCCATTAAGCCTGTGGATGCATACCTAACAATCCCATATATATTGCGCGAACAACACTCTTACGGAGGAAATTAAAAAACTCAATTATAACCTGGAAATAAATGAAATAAAAAAGAAAAAACCCAAATTAATTTTGAAAGGACTCAAATCGAACTTGACGGAAGAGGAAATAGTAAATGGGATACTCACACAAAACGAAGGGATTCAAGACATTGTAACGAAAAACGAAGAAAATAAAATAAATTTGATTACTGAAATAAAATACAAACATTCTAAGAAATACCAACGTGGTACTCGGGATCAAGAAGATGAAGAACAAAACAAATTCTCGAACTATATCGTGGAAACCAGCGGTACAACACGAAAAAATTTGCTATCATTAGAAAAGATAAATATCTAGTACCAAAGGGTTAACATAGTGGATTGTGATCCTTTAACTCAGTGCTACCACTGCTGCAAATTCATGCACACAGCCTCCAGATGCCTAAATCGAACGAATCCATCGGTGTGCCCGCATTGCACGGGTGATCATACTTTTGCTAAATGCCCTGAAAGAGAAAAAACACCGGTTTGTGCAAATTGCACATCGCAAAATAAGAAATATGGCGAGAAAAATAAAACAGACCACGCAGCTTTCAGCAACTTATGTCCCTACAAAAATAAAATGCTTAAAGTAGCAAGAGACAGAATAGATTTCGAAGAAAAATGACAGATTTTTTATATAACGTACTAGACGAAAAAAATAATATTGACGAAAAAACATATGACAGCTATCAAGAATACCGTACCCACCAAAACGACTTCAATCGCAGCCCTTTAATTCTACACATGAACATAAGAAGTTTAGAACGAAACATGGATGAATTTTTGACAACAGTAAATAATGATCTCAGGAAGCCCGCTTGCATTGTGTTAACGGAAACACATTCAAGTGGCGAAGTGGCGTACTATATACCGGGATATACCTATGTATCTACTACAAACCGAATTAACAAAAACAGTGGAATCGTTATGTTCGTAGAAAATAATTGTGACATATTGTGCGAGGAATGTGAATGGAACAAACTGCTTACATGTACAAATGAAGTGTTATAACAAAAAAATTGATATTATCTCTCTATACAGAACGCACTCGTCTACTGTCTGTTTGTTTATAGAAGAATTAAGACATGTGTTATTAAACTACAGAAACGCGAATACAATAGTTTTAGGTGACATTAATTTAAACATATCGCACGATTATACATCGAACGATAAAGATAATTACTTAAATATGATGGCGGAATTGAATTATGTGTCGTGTATTAACTCTTACACCAGAAACGTCAATGGGCAACGTCCATCATGCATTGATCACATTTTCACAAATATCAAGGATATAAATAATTTAAACTCGGGAATTATAAAAACCTCAATTACCGACCATTACATGACTTTGCTACATTACAATTCAATAATACCTCAGGCGATAAACCAACATTGCGGACAAACTGCTAATAATAAGAAAGAAATATCTGTTGTTAATATCGAATCTTTGAAAAATAAATTGTCATCTGAATTATGGTTAGATATTCTCCAAAGTGATAACGTCAACGAGTGCTGTAAAATATTTGAAAATAGATTAACGAACTTTATAAATGATTCAAAAAAAATTATTCCAAAAGGAAATTCAGCAAAATTTCGTAAAATCAAACCGTGGATAACATATGGGCTTGTTGTGTCCATAAGACACAAAGAATGGCTTTATAAAGAAACAAAAAAAAAACCACTAGACATTAAATTAAATGTTCATTTTAGAGAATACAAAAATAAATTAACCACGCTCATAAAAAACACGAAAGAAAATTATTATAAAAATAAACTTGATGATTCTGAAAATGACAGTAAGAAAGTTTGGAATATAATCAATGAAATCATGGAAAATAAACAAAAAACCAAAAGTAATACTATTAAGAGTGTAATACAAAACAATAACATAATTAACTGTATTGAAGAACCTAAAAAAGGAGCAAACGCTTTTAACGATTTCTTTGCAAATATCGGAAAGAGTCTAGCAGAAAAAATTACCGTGAAAAAAATAAATAAGATGTATATTGAAAATATTCCAAATATAGAAACTAAACTTGAACTCTTCGAACCAACCAATCCGTCTGAAATTGTACAAATTATATCAAAAATGCGAGGTGGTTCTGCTCCGGGATTTGACGGTCTCGCTGTAAAAACACTAAAAATCATTAAAAATTATATTTCTACACCAATCTCTCATATTATAAACAATAGCTTTAAGACAGGAGTTTTCCCGAGCACGTATAAGAAAACCATAATCTCTCCAATATTTAAGTCCGGTAGCCCGGAGGACATTTCTAATTATAGACCCATTTCACTCTTATCTAATATATCGAAAATTTTTGAAAAAATTGTTAAAAAAAGACTAACTGCATTCTTAAAAAAAAACTCGATTATAAATGAAAATCAATTCGGTTTCACAGAGGGAAAAAGTACCCAAGATGCCATTGAAAAAATTTCATCTAGTATTCAGAGTGCCCTGGACAAATCAAATAAATGTATAGGAATTTTTATTGACTTAAAGAAAGCATTTGACAGCATTTCCCATGAAAGACTTATATTAAAATTAAAAGAAAATGGCATTGACCAATTAGCTCTAAAATGGATAGAAAGCTACTTAACAGAGAGACCTCAAATTGTAAAATTAAACCAAACCTTTAGTACACCACTAACAAGTACATTTGGCATTCCTCAAGGCACGGTCCTCGGACCATTACTATTTCTAATGTATGTAAATGACATTTTCCAACAGAAAATCAAAGGTGAATTAATCTCTTATGCTGATGATACTGTCTTATTAATAAAAGGTCAAACATGGGAACTAGCTAACAAACTTGCAAATGAATGTATTAATATCTTAAAATCATGGTTTGATAATAACCTACTCACACTTAATGCCAAAAAAACAACATATGTATTATTTTCACTACAAAAAATACCTAAACACAAAGTAAATATCATAATCCATAATGAAAATTGTGACAATGTCAACTGTAAACTACTTAATCCTATTTGTACTGTAATCAACTCTTCTTCTGAAATTAAATATCTTGGTGTGATCATCGATGAAAATTTGAAATGGAAAAGCCATATTACGGAGTTAGTAAAGAGAATAAGGAAATGTATATATATATTTGTTAGGTTAAGAAATATTTTAAATGTGAAAATACTAAAAAATGTATATTATGCTCTTGTCCACTCCCTGCTTATTTACGGAATCATAGGTTGGGGAGGATCTTATAAAAACAACCTACACTCAGTAAAAGTCTCACAAAAAATTATTATAAAGGTAATACTTAAAAAAAACTCTACTTTCCCAACAAAATTGCTTTTTAAATTGTTTCCAGTACCAAATATTGATGATATATTTAAGCAAACTTCAATTATAAAAATGTGTAAAGAAAAAAATAACACAGAATATCAAGAATTTTACAAACTGATGAGAAATGGAAATCAATTTATTACGCCAATCTTTAAAACAACTCAAATGCAAAACCATTATATTTACCAAGCCATAAAAAACTACAATAATCTCCCTTCCGAATTGCGCTGTATTACGAACCAACAAGAACAAATAAATAAAATCAAACTTTTTTTCCAAAAAAACTTATATTAAAAAAATATGTATATATATATATTATATTTATATCTTACACATAACATTGAATCTAAGTAAGAATCGTGGCTCCCTTATCAGGCACAAGAGCTCCTCTTTTCTGATAAGGTATACATGACTAACTATGTACCTAAATATGATATATTGCAAAATATGTATGTATTAATGTAACTATGATCTATATTAAAATAATAAAAAAATAAAAAATAAAAAAATGTACACATCATGGTTTCCTCACCGATCAAAGTCCTTTGCTATGCCCAATTCCCACCATTGTAACATACTCAAGTTCGTTTATCAGCTTGTCACCTTATGTATTGCTCGTGACTTTTAAGTATGTGTGTTATTATTACTTTTTTCTTGTGCATAAACTAAGTCTTTTAACCTTATTGATCTGGATCAACAGTTATCTTAGTAAAAGAAAGCTTTGTGTTAAAATAAATTCTGTAGAATCTTACATCTTCGAAGCCACAAGTGGGGTTCCCCAATGATCTCACCTCGGACCAATTCTGTTTTTATTATTTATAAATGACATTGTTAGTGTATTTAAAGATGTACATGTTATTCGTTTTCGTAAAATCCAAAGTCATGTTACTTATGAATACTCTTTAAATAATGTACTATTGACATCAGTCGCTCAGATCAGGGACTTAGATGAAAAGTTAACATTCACTCTGCATGTAAATGATATAACAAAGGGAGCTATAAAAATGCTTGGTTTCATATGCAGAACGGCGAGTGATTTCAAGTCACTTGAATGTTTGAAAACATTGTACACTTCTTCAGTAAGAAGTAGAGTATAATTAGTAGAGTATAATTCGCCTAATATGATTTAAGATTTTCACGGCCAAAAGTATTTTTGTTATTTGTTTTTGGGGTGTTATGCCGTGTTGCGCTAACTCCTTCTTTAGCCAACGTTTCGGACCTACAAAGCAAAATTTAGCACTAACAAAGCCTTTCCTACAAAAATAATGTTGGTTGTTTACAGGTGAAAAAATATAATAGGCATTCATTGTTGATTGAAGTACTAGTACATATTGAATTATTTGGCGGGTTGGAAATAAGCCGACTTAGTTCATCAGTCGGCGGCATTTATTTCTACTCGGTAGATATTTTCAATTTTTATGGATATTTCAGGCGACTAATTATTGCTTATAATAATATGTGATCACATAACTAATAACAAATATCTTCATCATTCTATTTTCAGGAGAAGCTTGCAACTGAAATAATAGACACATTGAACAAGTCGGGCGGAGAAGTGACCTATGAGAATCTCCAAGAGATGGCTTACCTAGAGATGTGCGTCAAAGGTTAGCAGATGTTCTTTATTTTCATACTTAAATATTACATAATAAATATTGTTTTAACAAATAGAGAAGGTGATATATTCACTGAGATCATCCGTGCTGAGGATTTCATTTAAATCTTATTACAATTTAGTAGTATGGATAAAATGAAGTAATTATAAATACAGGGTGTATCGGCACGTACCCGAAAAACTTTAACCAGCTTTTCCTTAGCCCATTTGGAGTAAAAAATGTTATGGGCACTTTGCTGTCCATAACATTTTTTTTTTCAATTAAAAACAAAAAATTATAAAAAAATCCACACTCCGTCACTGTCATTGGCATTGTTTCTCGTGTTCAACAGCTGTTATTAGCAAGTGTGTCAAAAAGCGTCTTCGTTCTTTCTACATACTAAATAATAATAGTTAAAAATGAGACGAATGGTGCCATGCCATTTCGTTGTGATTGTAAAAGCGCACCAATGTAGGTATGTACGTATATTATTCAACGAAACTCGAATAAAATATTGCCAGATGGGTTTTCAAACTGTGACAAAGGATAAAACAGTGGTGACATGTGGTGAAAATATGAATGATAAATTTTTTATTAAAAAAAAATGTTACCGGACAGCAAAGTGCCCATAACATTTTTTACTCAAAATGTGCTAAGGAATAGCTGGTTAAAGTTTGTCGGGTACGTGCCGATACACCCTGTATGTTATGTAGTGTTTTTTTCTGAAAAAAATTATAAATATATTGGAGTTTTTAGTGCAGTTGAGTAGTTTCGGTTTCAGACTGTATTTGGTATCAGTATCTCTGTAGTCAGAGTCTGTCTGTTTCTGCGCTTAGTTCTTCTAAACTACTCAACAGATTTTGATATGGTTTACATTATCACTTAGAGAATTTCTTCCGAAAGGTTTATATATATAATACATACATATTATATTGATAGAGAGTATAGAAAAGTCGACGTATTGTAATCAAGTCAAAAATATTTTTTTCGGGCACTTACATTGCTAACGCTGGCTAAACCTCATGAGATACATCAAAATAATGTACTACGTAATTGTATATCTTAAAAAGGCCTACAGAAAAGTCCTCGATGGTATATGTCTATCTCTTAAGGATAACCCGCAGCAACACCGGGTACACATCAGCTAGTAAACTTTAAAATATAAACTGTCGATTTCCTGAAAATAATTAAACAAATAAATATTGGGATGTTATTCGTAACAAGGAAATGTTTGTTTTCCTATCAAAATAAAGTGTAAGTACATACTTGATACGTGTATCAATCAGTGTTGCCAAGTTAGCATATTATATGCTAAATTTGGCATAATTACTCCATGTTTAGCATAACTATTATGCTTTTAGCATATAGCATATTTATTTGGCTTATTTTTACAGAAACATGAAATAATAAAAACCAAATTTTTAACTAAAAAAATGATATCGATTGAAAAACTGGTGTCTCAATGAAGAAACATAGTTCACATTAAATGGGAATCCTTGACTTCCACTGTAGAGTTTTGGAATGAAGTCATGCAATATAAAGATGCAGCTAATAATAACCCCTTCGGTGATTTATGTCAGTTTGCAATGTCTATTTTAACATTGCCGCATTCAAATGCGGACATTGAACGTGTATTTAGCCAAATGAGTCTGGTCAAAACAAAACTCCGAAATCGTTTGGCGGTGAGAACCCTGAATGCCATTTTGTACGTGAGATTTGGCCTAAAGAGAGCAGGAAAGTGCTGTTATTCTTACACTGTTTCTGACGAAGTACTAAGCTGCATTGGGACCAAAGAAAGTTACGACTCCGTCTCTCAGCCTTCCACATCAGCTGCTGTTAATGAAGAAGATGAAGATATTGATATTTTATTTCACTGATTTTATTTCTAAGTTAAATTTATGTTAGCTTTTTTTTGTATTTTTTAAAGGAATTTAGCATATTTCTGGCATATTTTTCCCATCACTCTAGCATATTTTGAAGTAGTTGAGTTGGCAACACTGGTATCAATGTGAACAATGTGATTGTCTGCCAACGCAGAGCTGTGTTCTCTGACCAGTTTTACCAGTATATATTTTTGCAGAGATTCTGCGTCTATTCCCCCCCTTGCCGTTCCTGGACCGCGAGTGCACGGTGCCGTACCGCGTGCCCGGCACGGATCTGACCATCGAGCGCGGCACCTACGTCTACGTGCCCGTCATGGGCATACAGACCGACGCACGCTACTTTCCCGACCCGTTCTCCTTCCGCCCCGAGAGGTTCCACAAGGAGAACGGGGACGAGATCACGCCGTTCACATTCTTTCCGTTTGGGGAGGGACCGAGGAATTGCATAGGTTTGTCAAATTTATACACTGTTTAACCTTTATTATTCAGCATGTGTTTCTGTAATATTATTATGAAAATTAGGAATTGGCCAGGAAAACTAAACTGGGTGAATAAGAACATTTAATGGAACTCAAATGCCAGCCTCCTCGATTCACACATAAAAATACACAATTTGTATAATCATACACAATTTGTATAAAAATATACGAATCGTAGAAAAATATAAATTTTTATAAACATGCACAATTTATATAAAAATACACAATTTGTATAATCGTACACAATTTGTATAAAAATATACAATTTGTATAAAAATATTTAATTTGTATTAACATACACAATTTGTATAAAAATAAACAATTTGACCGGTCAGTGGTTGAGTGGGCATAGCGCTTGGGTCTCACCAGAGCGTCGCGTGTTCGATTCCTCGGCTGGCTAAGTCCTCCATCACAACACAAGCAACATTTTCGGCTTTCTGTGGTGGTAGTAGGAGATTTTCAAACATTGTTGGGTTATTCGTAACCTGAGAATGTTTGTCTTTCTTAAAAAAAAAAAAAAAATAAAAAAAAAAAAATAAAATAAAAATAAATAAAATAAAAAAATACACAATTTGTATAAAAATACACAATTTGCATAAACATACACAGTTTGTATAAACATACACAATTTGTATAAAAATACACAATTTGTATAAAAATACACATTTGTATAAAAATACACAATTTGTATAAAAATACATACTAAATAATATAAATTTACCTGTGAACTCTATGTGGAAGCTCTGTAGGAAATATGAACGGTTTTAATGTTATACAAGGTATCCGGGGTAAAATGCACTAACTTATTTGTACGTGAATATACAAATAAAAAATATTATTAACTTTTTCGAATTTCAAACATTTTTAGGTAGTTTTCAGGTAAATAAGTTGAATTGTTTGCATAGAAAAATAAATATTCTTCTACGGAAAAATATTTTTGTAAGAAAAATAAACAATGGAGTTTCGAAAAAAGTAATTTATCTTTTTTACTTCTACCATAATTTAGAATCACCTCCTGAAGTTTGTGCATTTTAACCCCGGACAATCTGTTTATACATGCTGGAATTCTACAAAGGTAAAACTGGTTTCCAAACCGCACCTAATTACCTACAGACATAATTAATACAAATTATTTTTCCAACTACCAAATAAATCAATATTATTTGTAGTATTTCTTGAGTCATTTTTGAGAACTAGTCCTGTTTTAAAATACATTGTCTGTATTAGAAAAACTGCGACAACACTTCACTTGGAACATTTTCGGGTCTATAAGCTTCATTTCCTGTTTGAAATTAAAAGTTGTATTTCTAGAGATCAGGAAAACAACTATCAGAAAAAGCTTAACTAAAGTTTAAACAAGTTAAGCAGAGCTGTTTGTTTTTGATGAAGGATGGATGAATACCATTATTAGGTACTATTTTTTGAATCCAGATTTTTTGTTTGAAAAACAATATCCTTAATTTAAATTTCACGTAACTAAGACTAACAGAGATGATTGAATAAAAATAGTTTGCTTTCCGCTTGACCAGCTCATCACAGTCTAAAGGCGAAGGCATTCAATAATACCCAATCACACCTACCAGTCGAAAATATGACCCAATCCAGATACCATTAATTCATACATTTGAATTCATCCACCATAACATATCCCAATCATGGTGGTCGAGGAACACATCAAAAATGTACATAAATGTCATGTTAAATAATTCTAGGCGAAAGATACGGAATGCTGCAGACCCGCCTGGGCCTCATCAGGGTCCTGCGAAGGTTCCGCGTGGAAAAGTGCTCCAAGACCCAGGAACCCATCGTCTGGCAGGCGCTATCGCTATCCCCCACGGCCAAGGATGGCATCTTCTTGAAGTTCGTGGAGAGGAACCAAGGAAAACACTAAAGAAAAATTATTTTCATGGCTTTTTGCAAGGATCAAATGTAGGACCAGTTCTGAAATAACATTTATCAAAACTTAAACGAAAATTTGAAAGAGAAAAATCTGAAAAAAGATACGGTCGCATCTAGGACTTGAACCCTAATATTGTCTTCAATAATTAAATATTACAATTTGTGGTTTTACTCATTAAGTTTTTCCAAAAATAAATAACATTTATCTATAATTCTATCAAATACCTGGTTATATGTAATTATTATGAAACTCTCTGGGTATTATATTAGTATATATCTTTCTGAGGACCCAAGGAAAACGGGGATTACACAGGTATCAATGAATGGACCAATTTTAAAATAACATTTATCTACCAATCTGTATTTCTATGAAATCTTTCTGTTTTCCTTGTCAGGTTTATAACGAAATACCGTGTGTGTTGTATACTTTGTTACAAATTATGTATCTTCCTGATGTTTTCACAGAATATAGGAAAAACAGTAAAGGAATGCAATGTTATTGATGGCGTTATGCAGGGATCAACAACGGGACCCATTTAAAATAACACTTCAAACATCTACTAGTATATTTCCATAAGCTTCTTCTTTAAATTTTCCATTGAAAAATCATTCATACTATTTTTATTAGTCTTTATTTGTTACATATTTTATTGTTAATATTTCTAATAAAAAATAAAGAATGATAATAGTTTCAATATATACATTGTCTTATATTTTGTGTTTTGATTATTCCAATAAGAATGAGTGAATAAATACGAACTTTCTTATCTGCAATATTATCAAGCCATTAGCTTTGTTCTGGCAATCGAAGAAGAAGATAATACTTAGATTAATCTAAACAAACCATAACACAGAACAAACAACACACAGAAAATAAAAATAAAAGTAACGGTCGCAATGTGAAAAAATATATTGAATGTTATAGGAAATAATTTTAAAAAAACATGCTTTTGGGCTATATTTGCATTGCGAAAGGAGTGCGTGATTTCGCCTGTTTATGAATGTTATTAACTTATCGAGGATAATACGATGTTATTACACAAGTTGTTGCATTTGATACAAATAATGTTAGGTACAGAGTATTTGTATTGTGGAATGTCACGTCATAAACTTACTGTTTATCGTTCGCCTAGTGAGTTATTTGTCTGTTTAACAATAGTCGGAAATTAATGTCAACCGCCGACAATAGCAACTATATTTATTGGCCTATCTTACATCTTTACGAATAAATTAATACTGCACTGACATCTATTGGTAACTTGAAGAAATAGGCGAGCAATTCAATAGCATAAGTGCCAAGTGTAGTGTATTCGTTTATTTTATTTTATTAATAACATGATTTGATTTGTAGATTAGAAGAAGAACATGGAGCGGTTCCGAACGTTAAACATTTTGCGCCCAGTGCAAATACTAGAATAGGTAAGGCAGTCTTTCTCAAAGTGAGCGATAATGCCCATTGTAAGCACTGGAAGCTTTCAGGGGGGCAGTAGAAAGTCTCAACGAAAATTGGGGGGCGTTAAGTAAATCTACAGGGGCGACGCACAGTGGACTGAAAATCGCATTTCAAAGACATAGAGACTTGAATTTTCAAGGGTATTTTTTTTTTGCTAGAAATGGATTCTGCTGATCATTACTATGCGATAAAATGTCGTACGAAGCAATTGCGTGTACAAATGAAGGAGTTATAATTTTTTAAAGAAAAATTTGTATGGCGCTGACATTAAAAATGAGGCTATCTCTGGAATCATAAGGTTGGCCGTTCTATCCTTACACACAGAAAATACTACTATTTATTTGTATTTTTTTGACATACTTCATATTGTGGCGCAAGGTGCGATTTTTTTTTTTAAATCCTCAAAGTTGAAAAAAACCCTTTTTAATGCTGATGATTCATTTTAATGCTTAAATGCTTTTAGGCTTGCAGTGTAAATAAAATATTGTAAACTAGACAAAGGATACTCATATGTAAAGCATTTAAGCATTAAAATGAATCTTCAACATAAAAAAGTTTTTTTTTCAACTTTGAGGATTAAAAAAAAAAATCGCACATTACGCCAAAATATGAAGTATGTAAAAAAAAACAAATAAATAGTAGTATTATCTGTGTGTAAGGATAGAACGGCCAACCTTATGATTCCAGAGATAGCCTCATTTTTAATGTCAGCGCCATACAATTTTTTCTTAAAAAAATTATAACTCCTTCATTTGTACACGCAATTGCTTCGTACGACATTTTATAGCATAGTAATGATCAGCAGAATCCATTTCTAGCCAAAAAAATACCCTTGAAAATTCAAGTCTCTATGTCAATGAAAGGCGATTTTCAGCCCACTGTGCGACGGCAGACAAATTCCATCTATAAAAATCCGACGGAATCTAGCTGTATAGTTTGTTTTACTCACAAAATCGTTGAATCTTTCTATAGTTGGGACTGTACCTTGCTTTATTGTCGGTTGTTCAACGTTTTTTAAAGCATTCTTATCGTCGTATTTGTATGAACGTGGATTTAGTGCTGTAGCAACGTTGCTAACTAAAAAGAGGATCGGCTTCAAGTAAATTAATGCGGCGACTTACGGCTGTTTTTAAGGGAATTCGAGCCTGATTGAACCCGTCGAAATGCAACAGATTCATCTTTCACATTACATTAGTTTTAAATTCAAAGTCTTTCTTGTAATGTTCATAAAAATATGTTAAAATATGATTAAGTATGAGTTTTATTTCCTCTCATTAGACATTATTTGATCTTAGAAACAGGATATGGGTAAGGCAAAAATAACATTTAGCTGTCATCAGTTGTTTTGTTTTGCTCTATCTAAAAATAAATTTTATACCATTCTTTTTTGTTTTCTGGCAAAAACAAAGTGTAGTGTGTTGTGCCTTGAGGTTTCTTCTCCCTCCTGATTTTTCTGGAGTCACTTTTCGCTGCTGATTTCCAGATATTTATAAACTATTTTCATTTCTGTCATTTCCATACTATTGTTGTAGTTGTTTACTGTTGTGAATAATGAAGGAAGATTTCCCTCCTGGACCCCCTACAAAGCCCCCAGATCTCCCTCCGGACCCCCTCCGGACGGGATTACCAATTAATTATATTCTACAGTGTCATTATGTATCCACTGACTTTAAACAACTAATATCATTATTTCATCGGTTAACATCTTTAATATTAAAAAAAGATATAAACATTTCCTTTGGAGAATTGTATTGAATATATATTTGTTTCCAAACCAAATATATATTTTTTTTAATTTCTACTATAAATTGTGATTTGCCAATATAGTCTTTACAAACACCTCACCGTCTTCACATTTGACCTGATGGTGGGAACTGCAAAGCTGCCCGAAAAGTCGGCTTAAGCCGCTCAAGGATAGGAAAGGGGAACGTGCCTTAAAATCCCAAAAGTCACACCAAATGCTATTGGCCGTTAGAATTTTACATCATGACAAGTTTCTAATTGACATAACTTTGTGGCTTTATAATCTACGTGACTGTTACCTACGATAACAGTTCTGTAGCTTGCAGAGTGAAGATTACCTGATGATAGCCTACCTTCAATAGGAATAGAAAGGATACCAGAAGTAGAAAGTTTATATGTTTCTGTGTTCTGTTCCGTTCTGTCCAAAACCAATATAATATAAAAAAAAATTTCTGCCCCCGGTGTTTTGTGTCGTTTTGCCATAAAAATCGACATTATTGCAGAAATCGCCAGTAATTAATTGCAAGTAGCTTATGATTATGATTGCGTGTGGATCCACAAGTAGAATTTACTTGGTAGAGATAAACTCACCATGATCAGTTAAGTGAAAATAAAATTGAAGGGGCAGAGTAAGTCCGACGATGTGATGGACCTCGGTCCATTGTCAGATCTGGACTGGACCAACTTTAATTCTCCTGATTTTTCGAGATTCCGTTCACCACGCGAGGGGAGGTTGCGTCCCAGAGAGACGGATAACCCACGCTATCCGAGATAAACAGCAAAATGAAAAATAAATAAAATTGAAAGAAATATTGAAATACAAATTTACAAAAAAAATTAAAATAAAAATTTGCATCATATAAGTGTTGTCAGAATTAAATAAATACATAAGTTAAGTTTGGGGGTGTAATGTGTGCATGAAAGAGTAAGTGTGCAAGCGAGAAAGTATGCTTGCACAGTTAATAAATATTGAATCAATGCGTGTCTCAACCTCTTGTCTATTTTGTCTGTTCAACAATAAACATCTAGATAAAACCTACCCACATCGTCTCATTTGCATTTTACTACACAACTCCAATATACATTACGTTAATTAAATGTATTTTCAAACGATGTAATGTGTCATTTGTCCGTGAAATTATCCACATTTAATTTATTGTAGAATACAGAGAAATGATTAGTTATTATTATTATTTCACTGTAATCATTACACGTGTTATCCAGTGGTGACTCAAGCACTTCTTCAATGGTGCGGAATTAAATTTTTAATGTGTCGGTACTGCGCAGAAATCTCACTAACCAGAAGTCTAAATAAATTAAAATTTCTGTAGGTATGTACCTATATTTCAATATGTACTTTGTAAATGTGCTCAAATAATTCAGTTCAAGTTCTGCTGGGTGATATCTTACTTATCGGAAATGTGTATACCAGAGAATACCAATTCACAACAGTCAACCTTTAGGTCAGCAGCATCATCAGCTATCGGAAGATTAAAGGGACCAAAATGCACACCAAATACAAAGATCGGTGAACGTGCTTTCGGAGTGTCAGGACCTAAAGCCTGGAATGGACTGCCACATGATTTAAGAATGATTACAGACTCGACAGAATTCAGAGCAAAACTTAAATCTCACCTTTTTACACAGTCGTAGTTATAAAGTCAGAAACTTTTCACCTTTACTGTCCGCGACACTGTAAATAACCAAATGTGTAAAAAGGATAATATTCTTTGTAAGCTTTTTAAGGTCATTTCATTAAAATTCTCCAGTCCTAAAGAGTCCTAAATTCTCCAGTTTTTTAAAGAAATACTCTACTTTTGCCACTAATCAATATATATTATGAAAGTAAGTTACAATGTGCACGCCGCTAAAACTCAGAAATGAGTCCCGGTACGATCAAGGGAGTTATGTGGTGTGGTAGCCCTCTATCCCCCATCCATGAAGAAGGTTCCCGTTTTTACCTGAAAGGCGTGCTTTTGAAGATATAAGGGCTGGAAGTTTCGCCCTCTAGAAATTTCTACAATAGTCCAGAACATTCGAGAGTATCCAACCACGCAGCTATTTAACTGTTTTAGGGTTCTTAGCTTAAACAAAATTTTCAAAAAGAATGCACTGTTATAAATTCATAAAGACCATTTCAATTCAAAAATTTCTACAAAAATAATTAACCGATCACGTGGTAACTTAGAAATCCCTAAATGTAAAACTAGTGCTTGTCAACACCATTATACAGGGTAGGGTTCTTTAGCTGTAATTTTGTTTATTATAAACTTTGGTTCTGCTTGTGAAATTTGTTTATTTAATCCATTGGAATTTATTCCATCAAGTTGAGAAAATGATATCGACCAAGTGTCCGCCGCGCCGCCAGAGACCATCCGTGCCCGTTTCATGTCATTTTCCATCACTCTTGCCAGAACTTCGGACTACAGGTTCTCGCATTCCTGACGAATATTCTCCTTAAGGCGAAGCTTAACGCCAAATCACTATTTTGATTAATCTTTATAACTAATTTGTGTACATTATGAATATCAAAAAAATGCTTTAGATAAAATGAAGGTTTTCCTATCGTTTCGCTTGAGTAGAATACAAATAAAATAATAAATTACTCAATAAAAAATATACTTGTAAAGTACTAAAAAATACATATTTTCGATAGAAATGTATGAACGCGTAAAGGAAACAACTTTTAAAAAATACAGTATTATAGCTAAGATTATCTGTGACAGTTTCACTTGATTAACTTTTTTGCTTTCTTATAAAATTATTTACAAAATTAATAAAAACCAGTTTTGTGCTTGAAATCGAACGTTTCTAGACTCCGTTTGTCAAGCGATTTTAATGCTTATTATCTTCAATATAAGGTTTACCAAGAATATACAAATTTTTGGCTTGTAGCTTCCTCTTAAGGGCTTCAAGAGTCTGAGACTTGTTGACGTAAACCCGCGAATTCAAAAAACCCCATAAAAAGAAGTCTGGAACGGTTAAATCGGGTGATCTGGCCGGCCAGTGCAAATCACCAAAACGAGAGATTAAGCCACCCGGAAATGCTTCCTTCAGAATATCGGTTGTGGCTAGAGCAGTGTGCGCCGTTGCACCGTCCTGTTGGAAACACATATTCTCCAGTCCCGAGTCCAGGCCCGATGACTCCTCCAGCGTAAACAGTTCTTCGTGGGTGATACACGGATTTTCGGTGCCCCAGAAACGATTATTTTGTTTATTCTCGTAACCGCTAAGATGGAAATGAGCTTCATCGATCATGATAATTTTCGATGAAAAATCGTCCACCCGTTGAGATTCGGGATGGCTTGAGCGTAGGTTATACGCGTTTGGCGGTCAACAGCTAACAGCTGATGCACTGTCTGCACTACGTAAGGGAACATCTTCAAATCTTTCACCAAAATTCTGCGTGGGGACCGACGGCTAATGCCCAATTGCTTGGCACGTCGTCTGGTCGATGTTCCGGGCTCATCTTCGACATCTTGGGCGATATTTTCAGCAGAACGGCTGCTCTGGGGCCGGCCAGCCTTGGGAACATCTCGCGTTGTCCCAGTCTCTTCAAGGCGAGTGTACATTTTAATTTCTATAACTTATGTTTTCTAAGCTTAATAACTGTTGTAATATTTAAGTTATATTTTAAGTTTCTAATTATCTTTCTTATTTTCTTAATTAAATTACCTTATTTAAATTTATAATATATGTTTAAAACTATTTGTTAATTAGTATCTACATCAATTAATAATACAGGGTTTTCCAATAATAGGTGTCATTTTGAATAGCCCGCTATTTCGGTAGATGTTACTTTTGAAGCTGTCATTTTTTGACATTTGACAAGTAGAAACTACGCCATTTACAAAAAGGGAACGATACACACTTCAACAACGCATTGAAATTATTAAAATTCACTATTATTAATTATTAGAATTCCATCGAAAAATCATATTGAGTGATGAGGCCCATTTCCACCTCGGTGGCTTCGTCAACAAGCAAAATTGTCGCATCTGGGGCTCGGAAAACCCAAGATTTATTGTTTAAAAGCCTCTCTTTCTTCAACGTGTGACTGTTTGGTGCGGTTTATAGTCCGGCGGAGTCATTGAACCTTATTTTTTCAAAAATGAGGCTGGAGCAACAGTTACGGTGAATGGATTGCGCTATCGAGAGATGATTAATGATTTTTCACAGCCGGAATTAGATGGTATTAATCTGGACAACGTTTACTTTCAACAAGACGGCGCTACGTGCCACACAAGCAACGAAATCATTGATCTTTTACGATTGAATATCAAAATAACACCTCTTATTGGAAAACCCTATATTTTACACATTATGGAACCATAATGACGCCACTCCCCAATTCAAACACGAGAAATAATTTATCAATAGTGTTGGGCAGTTTCGTTAAAAAAATATAATTTTTTCGCAATAAGCCTCGAAATATCTACATTTGTAAATTATTGTAATGTGTTTGTAGGTATATTTAATAAAAAAATTTAAATCGCCGGAACATTCTGGAACGTTGTGGAATGTTCGGTAATAGTGTAGAACGTTCGGGAACATCTTAATATATGAAAATTCAGCCAGATCATGTTTGTGGTTGCAAAACTCGAAATCGGTGAAAATTTTAAAGTTTGCTTTTATTAGTGCCAGGAGTGTTTAGAGATGTTTAAATGGTAGAAGAAGTTGGGGATGTCCGTGGAATACTTAAAACAATATCTCTGCACCATAATTATTAATTGGACAATTTTTATAGCGCCGCTTTTGTGAGATATCACCTCAGAGGCGCTTTACAGTTGATGCAGGTATTACAAAAATATAAATATTACAAAAATAAGTTAAATAAAATGAAGTAAATGAACAGGTGGTGAAGTACAGGAACAGGTGATCCGAAGATAGAAGATGGAGACTCCTCAGTAAGAATCCTAGGTGGTGAGGAAACTGGACCAGCTGCTGCAGCGAAAGAGTGCACCGCGTCCACCAACAGTGCCAGCACGAGGTTCGTCAGCCGTTCAGGTATGTGTCTGCTGCTAATAAAGTGCTGACACAATATCCTCACATAGATACCAGACCTTGGCAGCACCGCTGTGACGTTCGATGAAGATAGAAGATGGAGACTCTGCAGCAAGAATCCTAGGTGGTGAGGAAACTGGACCAGCTGCTGCAGCGAAAGAGTGCACCGCGTCCTCCAACAGTGTCAGCACGAGATTCGTCACCCGTTCAGGTATGTGTCTGCTGCTAATAAAGTGCTGACAAAATATCCTCACATAGATACCAGACCTTGGCAGCACCGCTGTGACGTTCGATGAAGATAGAGGATGGAGACTCTGCAGCAAAAATCCTAGGTGGTGAGGAAACTGGACCAGCTGCTGCAGCGAGAGAGTCCATCGCGTCCACCAACAGTGCCAGCACGAGGTTCATCATCCGTCCAAGTATGTGTCTGCTGCTAATTAAGCGCTGACATAGTATCCTCACATAGATAACAGACCTTGGCAGCACCGCTGTTACGTTCGGCAATTCCATCATTCATCTCCATGTAATCTTGTCCCTGGTGATTGTGTTAGTGGTGCATTGTGCCCGCAATAAAAGGCGACGGTCGGGATAATAAATTACCCTGGGCTTAACGACACATTTCATAGGGCCTTCAGAGTTTCCAAGAATTCCATTGAAAACATCTGGCGTACCCAAGTTACCGATCCTCGTCGCAAGTTCCACTTCATCGAATTTCGAATATTTTTTAGCAGAATTTTTGATTATTCATTTTTAACACACTGCACTCTAATCACATTACTATAAAGTTCGAATTACTAATTGTTAAGTGAATTTAAAATGTTGATTGACTGATTTTAAAAATAATTTGAAAGGGATGTTGCCTCATTTCCCTTGAAAATACTAAAAGAAAAAAAACACAAAGCGGTTGGAGGACGCTAAGGCGCGTCCGGCTGCCACGAAGGGCGCTACAATACGGCGCTACAGTAATGAGATATATACTCGAATTAAGGTCGATGTAATGTAGTTTTTTTAACATTAACATTGTGGTATACAGTAGTAGAATGCTGGAAGAAGTCGGAGACACCCGAGAAAGACATTAGCAATGGCGAAGCATTGCGGGGGATCCACAAGTCTCTTTATGTAAAGAAGAGTGTCTGTGGTGGGATTTGGTTTTTATACATATCTACAGTTTTACATCATGACAAGAAGTAGGTAACTGTCTACATCTGAGTTTAAAAACTAAGATGTGGGCAACCCCGGGGCTTCAGCTAGTCTTCTAATAAATATAATATCAACAGTAATGGAGGGTAGAAGAGGGGATGTAAAATCAATGTCCAGTGTTTTAACTATAGTGTCTTCTGCGTGCAAAGCCGTCAAATTTTTAATAAAAGTGTGTTTTTCTGAAGTGACCAGCCCGGTAAGTAGGTTTTTCTGAATCTGTTTGTAAATAATAAGTTTGTTTTTCTGAATCTTTTGGTAAATAATAAGTATGTTTTTCTGAATATGTTTGTAAATAATAAAATTAGATAGAGACTATGAATTTGTAAAAAATTGTACAGCGCCCTTGAGGTGATTTTTCACAAAAAACAACGCTATATAGACTATCCAATAATAATTATTATTAAGTAAATAACTAAATGATTCCTCTCCAATTCTTTCCCTGGTATTGGCATCTCAATTATTATAACCATGTACCTACTTGCTTGGTATGATTTTGATGATAAAATTAATAAATTAGCGGTATATTTCCATAACAATATAAAGGTGACATTTGACTTGACTTAGATTTGGTGAAAATATTGAATAACCTGGTGTTTATTAATTTTGTTTTGTGTAAATATTATTTCACATTCATTTGGGAATAGTCAACACTTTGGGAATAGGCTAATATTGTAATGCTTTGTTTTTGAAAGTTTTATAGAAAAATATATCCATTGCTATGTCAATGGGACTAGCATTGTTAAGAATTTAAAAGTAGGTATATACCTGTTATTAATTCTCTCATTTTTTTAAATGAATTCAATTTTTGTTGTTTTTCGTTTTTTATTTTTTTTTTTATAAAGAAAGACAAACATTCCCTTATTACATTACGAATAACCTGAAAATATTTGAAAATCTCCTACTACCACCAAAGTAAGCGGAAAATGTTGGTTGTGTTGTGATGGAGGACTTAGCCAGCCGAGGAATTGAACACACTACGCCTGGGTGGGACCCAAACGCGATGTCAACTCAGCCACCGACCGGTCCTGAGTGGACATTTATGATTTTAATTATATCATTTATGTAAATAATTAATAGAATTGGACCTAATACCGACCCTTGCGGAACACCGAGGTTGTTTTCTATTAGTTCTGATTCTGAGCTTTCAACTTTTGTTACCTGTTTTCTGTCGTGGAGATATTCTTTGAAAAGATTTAGAGCTACTTCAAAAAGACCCATATCTTCTAATTTTTCCAAAATTTTTTCCAAAATTTGCGATACTATTGATGATCTCTTGCCCCGCTACCCTTCGGCCGAGTTTGTTGTTCTGGGGGACTTCAACGTTCATAACGAACCATGGTTGAAGTTCTCAGGCCCAACGGACTCGGCTGGCCGACAGGCGGAATCCTTTGCCATTTGCTACGGATTAGAGCAATTGGTTCAGGAGCCTACAAGGGTTCCTGATGTCCAGACTCACCGCTCCAATCTGTTAGACCTATTCTTAACTACTGTGCCACACGGTTATAAGATTGACGTCACAGCGCCTCTGGGATCATCTGACCACTGCCTAGTGACGACATCAATCCCCGTTAGCCTCAGACCAACCAATGAGAGGCTGAGGAGAAAAGTGTGGCACTATAGGTCAGCAGATTGGTTCGGTATGCGGGCCCATTCAACGCTTTTCCGTGGTCAGCTGTTTGTTTTCGGACTTCGGACCCTTCAAGATGTGCCCAGCAGATTGGTGAAGTCGTCAAATCGGCGATGGAAGGCTTCATACAATCGACTACTAAAGAAACTGGTGTGGGCTCAAAGCCGTGGTTCAGTCGACAATGCTCCGAAGCAGTCCGACGAAAAAACGCGGCTTACCGAGCCTACAACACATCTCGAACGCCCGAAAGCAGATCAGCATACAACAAATCGGCAAAAGAATGCAAGAGAATCATCAATAGGTTCGATACAAATCTACTTACAATTAACGCAAAAAAAAACAGTTTATATACCATTCACAATAAATAAATTCAAAACTTACCCCAACATTCATATAATAATACACAACAAAAAATGTAACAAAGATGTTTGTAATAAATCATGTACCATACTAAACCAAACAACTGAAGTAAAGTACCTCGGTGTAATTGTAGACCAACATATGAAATGGAACAGACACATATGTGAACTTGTCAAGCGCATTAGAAAATGTATCTATATATTCATTAGATTAAGAAATGTTCTCAAGCTAAATAACCTGAAAAAAGTCTATTACGCACTAGTCCAATCATTACTTCAGTATGGAATCATTGGGTGGGGAGGTGCATATGAAAAAATTTTAAGCTCTGTTAAAGTGGTACAAAAACTAATTATAAAAGTAATTTTGAAAAAAAAACCAACATTCTCTTCAGCATCACTGTTCAAAATTTTCGAAGTACCAACAATTGAAGACCTCTATAAAAAAGATGCAATATTACAAATATATAAAGAAACTGTAATAAAAAAACTTAAATTTAACTCATCCTTAAGGCATAATTTTAACATCCAAATTCCTCTATTTTCAACACAACAAATGCACAATAATTACATTTACAAAGGCATAAGATATTTTAATAGTCTTCTCGAAGAAGTGAAAAAAATACCAGACTTTATTTTATTCAAAAAGAAGGTCAAATTTATCTTTAAAAAAAATTAATATCACCTATCAAATGTTATAACTTCAATTCATGTTACAACCAAAATTAACGTCACAATCCTCTTTTAAGTCAATATTTATTGTACTGTATTTATGTTAATTAGTGATATAAACATGAAATAATTGTCAAATAACTCCTACGCCAAGCTCAAGAGCTAGCACTCTTCATTGGAGTAGAAATTCAATAACTTATGTTTTTCACTATTACCTATGATCATCTAATTTTATGTACAATGTAACAATGTTATAAGTTAAAAAAAAAAAATAAAAAAAAAAAAAAAAAAATTCGAACACGACCTGCAGATCAGCAAAAAGCTGGCTGCCTGCCCGCATGGCAGCAGAGCATTCTGGTCGCTTGCGGGCTCAATAGGTCGAAATTTTTGCAAACCCAGTTTGCCACCTCTTACCAGACCTGACGGCTCACTAGCAAACACCGCCACCGAAAAGGCTAACCTATTAGGGTAAATGTTTGCGGAAAACTCGACCCTCGACGACGGGGGTGCTGTTCCGCCGTCGGTTCCTCACTGCGGCTTCTATATGAAAAAGCTGAGGATCCGGCATCGGGATGTACTCCACGTCATACGGGGGCTCGATGTTAACAAAGCTAGTGGACCTGATGGAATACCTGCCCTGGTATTGCAGAGGTGTGCTGCGGAAATAGTTCCAGTTTTGACAAAGCTCTTCAAAATGTCCCTGAAGTGTGGCACTGTGCCCTCTGGTTGGAAAAAAGCGGTAATTCACCCTATTCCCAAGAAAGGTGACAGCTCCAACCCGGCCAACTACCGCCCCATAGCGATCACATCAGTTCTGTCCAAAGTGATGGAACGTGTGATCAACGACAAACTGCTCACATACCTCGAGAAGAACAAAATTATCAACGACCGTCAATACGGATTCCGGCGGAACCGCTCGTGCGGTGATCTTCTCGCGTATGTGACGCATGTTTGGGGGCGGTGCCTGGAACCAGCGGCGTAGCTACCTAGGGGCTACGCGGGGCAGTGCCCCGGGGCCCTCAAGCTCAGGGGGCCCTCGAATCCTTACCAGAAATCTCGATCGAACTGAACTTTTGGAAATTTCTCCCATTTTCAAAATAAATATGACAGGTTGCAACTTGCAACCCCACTTTAATCATGACAACTCAGTTGAGAGAAATTCAAAAGTTATGCCTAGGGAATTCCCCTAAATTCAGCTAAATTCAGGAAACAGCATCAAACGTTGGGATCTACGAGAGTGGTTTATTTATGGGATCTACTGTCAAAATTCACTGGCGAATCGGACACCACTCTAAAAAAACTAAATCTGACTAGATGGTCCAGTAGGGTCAATATATGGATATTATCAAAGCATTATTATGAGAAATATTTCTAAAGAGTCCTAATAAAGATGAGCGTAGTGAAGCAGAGAATATTAAAACAAAAATGCTAAATTTCGAGTTCGTGTTGCTTTGCGAATTCATGCACAGTGTATTGAACGACATCAATTAGGTATGCATCCAAAACTTTACAAAAATGCAAAATCAATTTGGGCGAGGCGAGTAAAGTTTTAGCAGAGACCAAAGCAAAGTTGCAAATTTATAGAAATGATTTCGAACTATTCAAATGCAAAGCCAGTGAAATTGCAAGAAAATATGGTATTGATACCCATTTTCAAGAAAAAAGGTAAAGAAAAGTTAAAAAACATTTTGATGAATTAGCTGCTGATCACCGATTTCCAAACCGAGATAAAATATTTATAGTTGAGATTTTCAATAATGTACTAGACACAGTAATATCTCAATTAGACACACGTTTTATTGGTATGAGTGCAGTCTGTCATATATTCGATTTTCTAACACCAACGTTTTTATTACATGTTGATGAAGCAACTTTATTACAAAAGTGTGACGAATTCCAAAGAAAATATTCAGATATAATAGGCCCTAGTTTTTCACTTCAATTTATTAATATTTACCATCTAGTTTTACCTCAACTAACTCAAGCATGGACTGTTCACCAATTATGTAAGGAAATAATGAGCAAATATGGAGTGCTAGAATGCGACCTAACGTAAGTATTTACAGCAATGTTATTATTATTTACAATTCCTGTCACTTCTGCAGCAGCTGAAAGGTCATTTAGCAAATTAAAAATTATTTAAGAAATAAGATGGGCCAAACTCGACTCCGAAATTTATCGCTAATAGCAATTGAAAACAAAACCGCATCAAACCTGGATTTAAACGAAGTCATTGATACTTTTGCGAAAACTAAAGCTAGGAAAAAATTGTAAATATATTTGTTATTTAGTCAGTTGGTAGGCCCGACCTTTATATAATAAACCCTTGAATCTTCTCTATTTCGTTTTATTACCAAGTATTAATTGTAATTTATGTTGTTACTTGTTCTTTTTACTGTTTATTATCTGCACAAAAAATAGCTTAAGTACATAGCTTAGCATTTTTAAAGTTTTTGTATATTTCATATTTTTGTTTGATAAAACCTAATCAGTTTACATAGCAGTGGGGCCCCGTTTTTTAATTTGCCCCAGGGCCCTTGGTTACCTAGCTACGCCACTGCCTGGAACGTCACGGTGAGACCCAAACGGTCGCACTAGACATATCCAAGGCCTTTGACCGGGTCTGGCACCGAGGACTTGTCAACAAATTGCATTCTTACGGACTTCCCGCATCGCTGTGTACGTGGATTGCTGACTTTTTAAGGGATAGGTCGATTCAGGCGGTTGCTGACGGTTTCACCTCTTCCTCGCACTCCATAAATGCTGGCGTCCCACAGGGATCGGTTCTGTCTCCGACTTTGTTTTTGTTGCACATCAATGACCTTTTGACATGTGCACCGATTCATTGTTACGCGGATGACAGTACAGTTCATGATAGCTTTTTGTTTGATAAGCCCCCAAAGGGCACACAAACTCCAACGGCTCGGAGGGCTTTGAAGCAGAGAATGGACGGTTATCTCGAGAGTATTTCCTCCTGGGGTAAAAATAATCTCGTTGAATTTAATGTTTCAAAGACCCAATCCTGTCTGATTACGTCTAAAAGGGATCCAAATGATAATCTAGTCTCCTTCAACGGAAGCAATCTTCCGAACAGGCCTTCCATTGATATGCTTGGTGTAACTATAAGTGACCAGCTCAGGTACGGGGGCTCCATCGAAGCCAGAGTAAAGTTGGCCTCTCAGAAGCTGGGCGTACTGTATAGGGCCCGCAGATACTTTAATAGTACACAACTGCTCACCCTGTACAAATCGCAAGTGCGCCCTACTGTCGAATTTGGCAGCCATCCCTGGTCTGGAGCCCCAAAATACCTGAAAAAAACCCTTGACTCTGTGCAGAAACGGGCGGTCCGTTTGATAGATTCCCCAATCTTAACAAACGGACTGCAATCTTTAGAGCACAGGCGTCAGGTAGGTATGCTGTCCTTGTTCTATCGGTATTACAATGGAAGATGCTCTGAGGAACTAGCGTCATTGATCCCTTCGGCACCGGTGCGTAGTCGGGATACACGCCAAACGCGTGCCCAACATTTGTACACAGTTGACACTTGTCACATGAGAACGGGTCGCTTCTACGATTCGTTCTTAAGTTCAACAGCTCGGCTGTGGAACGAACTGCCGGCCTCTGTGTTTCCTCCCTCCTACAACATGGGACTCTTCAAGACCCATGTTCACTCCTTCCTCTCCAAAAAACCCTCCACACAGCATCCCCAAAGATGACATAGGCCCCGAGGGAAATTATTTTCTTCAGGGCCTCCTGTGTGGAGTAAATATAAAAAAAAAAAAAAAAAAAAAAAAAAAAAAAAACGTGTTCATAAAAATTCTAATATTTTCGCAATTCGTCATGGTACATTATCAGGACAAACTTGAGGAATGTGCTAAAAGTTTGATGAGAAATGGCCTGCAATCCCGTTTTTAACCGGGTTTTAATAAATCAGCAATACTCAATTTACAGGTATTGACAAGGTCGACTTGTGTTAAATTGAACTAGTGGACTGGCTAATGTCTTTCTCGGGCATATCCGACTTTTTCCACCATTCGCTGCTGTATACCATAATGTTACTGTTAAAAAACTACATTACATCCACTTTAATTCAACTCCTTATCTAATTCCAGTGCAGAGATATTTCGTTAAGTATTCCTCGGGTGTCCTCGACTTCTTCTAACATTCAAAACACCCTCTAAACACTCCTGACACTAATAAGAACAAACTTTGAAATTTTCGGCTTTATAAATTTCGAGTTTTACGAGCACAAACATTCGCAGGCCGAATCTTTATGTATTGCTGGCTGATGTGTACCCGGCTTAGCTGGGGGTTAGTAGATAGTCATATTATGCCATCGAAGACTTTTCAGTAGACCTTCTTAAGGTATACAAGTCCTTAGTACTTCGTTTTGATGTAAAGGGTTTTGCAATAAGAGGTGTTATTTTGATATTCAATCGTAAAAGATCAATGGTTTCGTTGCTTGTGTGGCACGTAGCGCCGTCTTGTTGAACGTAAACGTTGTCCAGATCAATACCATCCAATTCCGGCCATAAAAAATCATTCATCATTTCTCGATTGCGCAATCCATTCACCGCGATCATCATTTAGGTGACCGCTCCAACCCGGCCAACTACCGCCCCATAGCGATCACATCAGTTCTGTCCAAAGTGATGGAACGTGTGATCAACGACAAACTGCTCACATACCTCGAGAAGAACAAAATTATCAACGACCGTCAATACGGATTCCGGCGGAACCGCTCGTGCGGTGATCTTCTCGCGTATGTGTCGCCTGTTTGGGGGCGGTGCCTGGAACGTCACGGTGAGACCCAAACGGTCGCACTAGACATATCCAAGGCCTTTGACCGGGTCTGGCACCGAGGACTTGTCAACAAATTGCCTTCTTACGGACTTCCCGCATCCCTGTGTACGTGGATTGCTGACTTTTTAAGGGATAGGTCGATTCAGGCAGTTGCTGACGGTTTCACCTCATCCTCACACTCTATAAATGCTGGCCTCCCACAGGGATCGGTTCTGTCTCCGACTTTGTTTTTGTTGCACATCAATGACCTTTTGACATGTGCACCGATTCATTGTTACGCGGATGACAGTACAGTTCATGATAGCTTTTTGTTTGACAAGCCCCCAAAGGGCACATAAACTCCAACGGCTCGAAAGGGCTTTGAAGCAGAGAATGGACGGTTATCTCGAGAGTATTTCCTCCTGGGGTAAAAGTAATCTCGTCGAATTTAATGTTTCAAAGACCCAATCCTGTCTGATTACGTCTAAAAGGGATCTACATGATAATCTAGTCTCCTTTAACGGAAGCAATCTTCCGAACAGGCCTTCCATTGATATGCTTGGTGTAACTATAAGTGACCAGCTCAGGTATGGGGGCTCCATCGAAGCCAGAGTAAAGCTGGCCTCTCAGAAGCTGGGCGTACTGTACAGTGCCAGCAGATACTTTAATAGTACACAACTGCTGACCCTATACAAATCGCAAGTGCGCCCTACTGTCGAATTTGGCAGCCATCTCTGGTCCGGAGCCCCTAAATACCTGAAAAAAAACCCTTGACTCTGTGCAAAAACGGGCGGTCCGTTTGATAGATTCCCCAATCTTAACAAACGGACTGCAATCTTTAGAGCACAGGCGTCAGGTAGGTATGCTGTCCTTGTTCTATCGGTATTACAATGGAAGATGCTCTGAGGAACTAGCGTCATTGATCCCTTCGGCACCGGTGCGTAGTCGGGATACACGCCAAACGCGTGCCCAACATTTGTACACGGTTGACACTTGTCACATGAGAACGGGTCGCTTCTACGATTCGTTCTTAAGTTCAACAGCTCGGCTGTGGAACGAACTGCCGGCCTCTGTGTTTCCTCCCTCCTACAACATGGGACTCTTCAAGACCCATGTTCACTCCTTCCTCTCCACAAAAAGACCCTCCACACAGCATCCCCAAAGATGACATAGGCCCTGAGGGAAATTATTTTCTTCAGGGCCTCCTGTGTGGAGTTTATATAAAAAAAAAAAAAACCATAACTGTTGCTCAAGCCTCATTTTCGAAAAACTAACGCCGGACCATAAACCGCACCAAACAGTCACACGTTGAAGATAGAGAGGCTTTTCAACAATAACTCTTGGGTTTTTCGAGCCCCAGATGCGACAATTTTCCTTGTTGACGAAGCCACCGAGGTGGAAATGGGCCTCATCACTCAAGATGATTTGCATTTGATTCACTCAAGTGAATTTTAATGATTTCAATGCATTGTTGAAGCGTGTATCGTTCCATTTTTATGAATGACGTTGTTTCTACTTGTCAAATGTCAAAAAATGACAGCTTCAAAAGTAACATCTACCGAAATAGCGGGCTATTCAAAATTACACCTCTTATTGGAAAACCCTGTATATCATAAGGTTTAGTCAGCGTTAACAATGTAAGCGCCCAAAAAAATATATTTTTAAGACTTGATTACAAAACATCAACTTTTCTCTACTTTCTACAAATTTAATATACATGTATTATATACATAAACCTTCCGGAAGAAATTCTCTAAATGACAGTGAAAACCCTATCAAAATCCGTTACTTAGTTTAGAAGAACTATGCGCGTAAACAGACAGGCGGATAGCGTCTTTTTTTATACTGTATAGAGATAAAGAAGTTTTTCTTCATTTGATATACGTTTCTTTGTAGTTAATTAGATCTAGTTTTCCTTGCACCATATTTCCTCTAATCGACAATAAAATTGTTCTGTAATTATTTTTTACTTCGCCTCTTTATTTGATAGAGGAGCAATTTTTATTGAGTCAATTAATCTTGCACTTTTCGGTCAAAAATGTGTTTTTGTTTTTGCGGGCTGTCTGGTACGTGAACAACAGTTATTTTTGCAACAACAATATACTTAACTGCGTATATATTTAGAGCTTACTATGTTTATAGCGGATCCATGATACCACTTAAGATATATAACCTAGTTATGTGACCTATATAACCTAGTGTGTTAAATTGTCATTTTGATGAGTTATTCGGTCAAGAATAATAAATACTTTTTAAAGGTGTGTTAAATTGTCATTTTTATGAGTTATTTGGTCACCGTTAATCGCAGTTTCTGAACGTACTAGCTAGATAACTGCTACAGGAACTAGACGTGATTCATTGATTTATTTATTCACTAGCTGTACCTCGCCACGTGTTGCTGTAGCTGAGTCTGTCTGTGAAGATAGAGAATCAATAGCGCGTGATGCTTTTACTCCCAACAATTGGCGCTATTAAAAAAATGCATGATTTTACCTAAAAAACACAGGCGTATTCAAATGCAAAGTTGTGTCGAAATTTCAAAACAATCGTTGAAGAACTTTCGGAGATTTATGATTTTGAACAAACGAACATTTTTCATTTCAATGAATTTTATTTACTCAAAATATGTATCCTCATATAAAAGCCATTATATAAACCCGAAATGGGACTGAATATTGATTTTGTGGTGCATAGTGTGAAAAAATAATTAAAAAAAATCTTTTGTTTGAATTCCGAATTCTGGCATATAATAGCCGCCCGAGTATACTCGGGCGTGGTCCTTAAGAGGTTAATTTAACCTATATATATATATATTCTAAAAACAAAATAATTCAATACATGTTTTTAAATTTAAAAAATAGAATTTGGAAGATTTTATCTGTTTTGATCATAGACATATGAATATTAGTAGACCTGCCCTAAGTGATTAAAAGCGTATTATCCCCACTCCCCATACCGGTTCCATTGAGCCGGCTGGGCTCGCGTATGGCTTCCCATGAATCAAAAGAATGTGACGTCATCATTCTTGTTCGAACTAGCGTCGAGCTACGGTCGAGTTCGTTTTACGAAATAACGCGGCAAAATGGTCGGTTGCGCTATGAAAACTTGTAAAAATAGAAGTGAAAAAGAGAATAAACCCAATTGTCGTATTACATTCCATAGGTAAGCATTATTTTAATTTGTTTTAAGCTTATCACATCGTATAATATAGATCAGTTTTAGAAACATATACTATCACGCGATGGACGCGAACAACAAAGCCGTGTCCACAAGAATCAGGGATGTGCCTTCGCCTTTTGCGCTTTGATAAAATATGTATATATATATATATATTTATTTTTTTTACTCGCCACGTTATGAACTAATTTGCGAAGTCCAAATTTGGCAAAGTAAATTTCTTCTGTTTGCAGAGTCGTAGTTAGTTTCAGAGTATTTAGTTAAGAGACTTTTACAAATGTTTCATAATTTACTTACCCCAGTAAACAACGATGAGCACACTTGAGAATCGCTACATTGTGATGTGATATTGTGTTTCTAAAACTGATCCATATAATACGGTGTGAATAAGCTTAAAATAAAGTAAAATAATGCTTACTTATGGAATGTAATACGACAATTGGGTTTATTCTCTTTTTCACATCTATTTTTACAAGTTTTCATATCACAAGTCAACATTTTGCCGTGTTATTTCGTAAAATGAACCGATGATGCCTCGACCATAGTTCGCACAAGAATGATGACGTCACGTTTTCAAATTTCACTTGAGGCCATACGCGAGCCCAGCCGGCTCCAATGGAACCGGTATGGGGAGTGGGGATAATACGCTTTTAATCACTTAGGGCAGGTCTACTAATATTCATATGTCTATGGTATTACGTTGTTTTCGATCATATTCAATTATTAACCTATCAACTGTGGGAGGGACTCCGGAGTCCTCCAAACTAAAATCGAAGATTTTTTTTAAATCAATTTTAACCCGTGTTTACAAAGGAACTGTATGAATAATACGGCCAGAATCGCTTGCGCTAAATATTTCTTTAGGAAATATTTTTTATTTGATAAACGCAGCTTCTTTGACGGCGTTGGAATATATTATCTTCCACTTTAGAACGTGCCGCAAACATCCTTTAAATTATTTTAAATTAGTAAATCGTGAAATAATTCAAATTAATCAAATAAAAATTTTATTTGCACGCTGGGTTTCGAACCCGAAACTTCCCGCTTGCTAGTTGAGAGCGTTACCCCTCGACTACGGAGACCTTCATATCTATGATTTGTAATTTTTCTCACGGACACGGGCGTCATCACAGTCAACAGATTAATACCTTCTTTCTATGTTGGTTCATCTTTAAAATATATTTTTATTCAGCTGTTATTATTTATCTAGCATCGATAATATAACTATTGTACATGTTGTTTTCTCTTAAACTGTGCTTTTATTTTTGTACATTATTTAAACCCCTGTAAGTTGTTTATTGGATGCTGTTCTCACAAATATACTTTAATTATTAACCCTTTTGTCTTTTTCTTTTGATTTCTTCCATTGTCCGTATATATTTATATATACATAATTTATATGTATAACTCGTATATTTTTTAATAATATTATGCATAGTCTTAGAATACTGTTATTATGTCGGTGTATATAATACTGTCTTACTAATTTCTTGCAGACATATTATGATGCTTAAATGTACCTAAAAAAATGCAAATATTATACCCAAAAAATAAATAAAAAGCACCTTCATCGACAAAATACTCCCAAATAATACCCCACACCTGGCTATGTGGTGGTGAGAAGTATCTAGCTATGTAAATCTGGTCACTGAACACGCCTAAAGCCATTTCAAGTAGTTGGGGCGATACTGAGAGTATCTACAAAAACAAGGAGCAAATAATAATGTAAATGCTACGTATTATTGTGATGAAATAATGTTTGAAATAATTCGCGTAAATTAATTTTAATTAAAAGTGATAATTACATTATTTTATTATTAATAGGAAAAAAAGCGGTTGTGACAACCCTAGATCATTGTTCGAATGTGGCCGTTGCTTAGAGTAATAATATAGCCGTTGTCAAGTGTGCTTGTCGCTGTTTACTGGGGTAAGTAAATTATGAACATTCGTAAAAGGGTCTTAACTAAATACTCTGAAACTAACTACGACGCTGCAAACAGAAGAAATTTACTTTGCCGAATTTGGACTTCGCAAATTTGTTCATAACGTGGCGAGTAATTTGCGCTCCCATGTAAAAATGTCTATTCATTCAAAGCAGATTTTACTTTTAAGAAGTAAATGGTGATATTATAATGCGAGATGCCTATTTACTGTCAGATTGATTTATTGACGAATCACAGTCATCTTCACTCCCTTCGTTCTTCAACAGTTGATTTTACCCCTCGCCTTTATCTTCTCGTCTATTAATTCCTATGTCTGTGGTTTTGATGTTTATTTGCAATTAAACACTTACACGTAAATATTTACTTACAGAACGCATTCATATTTCTGCAATACCTAATTTGTTTTTACATAAATAAGACGAGAAAAGTCGCATCTAGTTCAGTGTTCACAGCGCATCCTCTATATACGGAGGTTAAAACAGTTGTCGTCTGAATCTTTTTATTTAAAAATAATAATTATTAATAATAACATTATCATAATTAAAGTAAGTAAAATAACAAGTTTTGAAATTGAATATATGTTTGCTTTTTTGTTTAATTTTAATTTGGCATAATTAATCATTTTATTGAACGAGTAAAATCAGTCAAAACTAATATTATATGAAATATATAATACTGTGATTGTGTGAAAAATTTTTTTTTGCTTTATTTTTGGAATACATGCCAACCGGTTTCGCCACAACCGTGATATCGTTATGTTATTATTATCTAATCAAAGTGGGTTAAGTTGCCGAATTCCACCTCATTAAATTAAAAAAATAACGCTTGATTTCAACATAAAAACAACTGTTTAAGTCGGGGGGGGTGTAAACATGCATAAAATAGGTTTTTAGGTTGTTAGTTTGGGTTATTTTAATAATGTACACGTATTTTCTAACTTTCAAACTTAATTTTACGAAAAAAAATAACTTCAATGCATAAATAGTTGTTTCTTGTAGTAATTAAGTTCAAACCAAGGGCTGTTTTTTTGCGTATTGATTGAGGCTAAATTTGAAACATTTATCGACAGGAAATGAATCTATTAATAATTATAAAACTTAGTTTTGTGGAAATTGATAGAGAATACTTACCTACCCACAGAATTTAGGTATCAAAATGACAACTCAACACGTCTTTTAAAAGAGATATAAAACAATAAAAAGTGATGAATCAAAAACTAAGTTAAACAGATTGCGTAGGTTAGGTTAATACAGGTTTTCGGGGGTAAAGTGCACTAACTTCGAGAGGTGATTCTACATGATGGTAGAAGTAAAATAGATAAATAACTTTCTTCAAATTTTCAATATTTATTTTCGCATACAAACAATTGAACTTCATTACCTAAAAACTACCTTAAAATGTTAGAATTTCGAAAAAGTTATTAATCTTTTTTACTTGTACTATTCGTTTACTCACTTAACCCCCGTTAGTTTTGTTAGTTTTTTTTCACTTCACTTTTTTAAGGTGTGTTAAATTGTCACTGTGTTTAGTTATCATTGAACCCATAATTTAATAACGTTTGGGTTAAAGTGTTGCAAAATTGCAAGCAAAACTATGATATGTAATAAATATTAACATCAATGTATTTTAGTGTCGTTTTCAAAATCGGAACTGATTGTGTGAAGAATTTAAACAATTACCTACCAATAATATAATTTATTTTTTTGCAAGAAAATTATTTTAATTTTCTATTCTATATTTGGAATGTGTGCATTTTAGTCAATCCCTGGAGAGAAAGGTTCAATCTCAGTCAAACAAAAAAAAATCATCTATTAGTAAAAATAGATGTATTGTAGGTTTTTACGGGGTGATTTTTAAAAAAAAATTATTGTCAATTTTAAAATGCCCTCAGAAGGCGAAACAGCTGTCACGTATAATAATAATAATAATTACACAGCAGAACTGGTTTACATATAAACTGTTTTTAAAAGATTTAATAATAATGATAACTATTATTTTATAATAAAAACTTTGATTTGAAATGGAATTTTTCGAAATAAACGTGATTGCAATTTAAATAAACATGATTACAATTTAAATAAACGTGAAAACAATTCAAATACACATGATTCAATTTTTTTTTAATATAATATGTACTAATTAATTTTTTTCATATTTTCAGAAATATCAAGATGTTATTCATATCTAGATACATGATTGAACTCAGTCTGGCGGCGATTGTAATATTAGTTTCAACCGTCTACTACATAATAAAAAACTTGAACTATTGGAAAGATAGAAACGTAGAACATTTAAAACCAGTGCCAATATTTGGAAATATCCTCCCGATATTTACCTTCAAGAAATCCATCGGACAGTTCTTTGAACATTTACACATCCAATCCAGAAAACTCAACACAGGAGTGTTAGGATTTTGGATTTTGAGAGAGCCATGCCTGTTTGTGAGTGATCCAGAACTGCTAAAGAAGATTTTGGTGAAGGACTTTGACCATTTTTCCGAGAGAGTTGTCAGTAATAAGTCCAAGAATGATCCCATCGGTAGTAGTTCTGTTTTTGGTATGAAGAACCCGCATTGGAAGAACATGAGAGGGCGATTGAACAAGTCTTTTACTTCGAATAAACTCAGACAAATGTCTGAAATGATCATCAAAAATACGGATAATATGGTCAAGTATATTGATGCACAGAATGAAACCACTGGTTAGTTACTTTTTTATTTATTAGTTTTACCCTCTCAGACTTCTGGCATAATCTTCAATATTTTAGGAATCGAATGTCGTGTCTATCAAGTGATTTCATCATTTAATAGAAGATCGTATTAATATAATAACATAAGAAAGTAATGTAATAATATTCAGTCATTTAATTTCATTGGTTTAATGTCATTTATAATGTCGTAAGTTGTTTGCATCACCGTGAGATAACTCATTATTTATATATAACTAATAAAAGGTTTTCAAATAAGAGGTGTTATTTTGAACAGCCCGCTATTTCGGTGGATGTTACTTTTGAATCTGTCATTTTTTGACATTTGACAAGTTAGAAACTACGCCATTGATAAAAATGGAACGATACACGCTTCAACAACGCATTGAAATTATTAAAACTCACTATACAAATGGTGAAAATTTGGCAGAGACGGTTTATAAAACTTTAACATTTTTGGGTCGTCGTGAAGCACCTTGTCGGACCGCAATACAGAAATTGGTGGAAAAATTCGAGCTGTTCTAACAACTTAGTGATGTGAAAAATAAAACCCGTGCACGTCGCTCAAGAACAGTTGAGAATATTGCCGCTGTAGCCGAAAGTGTTGAAGAAAACCCAGGTTTGTCCATTCCTCGTCATTCTTTGGAATTAGGCATTCCACAAACGTCATTACACCGTATTTTGCATGAAGATTTGTGTCTTAAGGCTTATAAAGTTTAGTTAACACAAGAACTCAAGGCGGCCATCATCAAAAATGTCGTGTCTTTGCTGATTGGGTCCTTGAAATGCGTGAAAATGATCCGGAATTCCATCGAAAAATCATCTTGAGTGATAAGGCCCATTTCCACCTCGGTGGCTTCGTCAAGAAGCAAAATTGTCGCATCTGGGGCTCGGAAAACCCAAGAGTTATTGTGGAAAAGCCTCTCTATCCTCAGCGTGTGACTGTTTGGTGCGGTTTATGGTCCGGCGAAGTCATCGGACCTTACTTTTTCGAAAATGAGGCTGGAGCAACAGTTACGGTGAATGGATTGCGCTATCGAGAGATTATTAATGATTTTTTATGGGCGGAATTGGATGGTATTGATCTGGACAACGTTTACTTTCAACAAGACGGCGCTACATGCCACACAAACAATGAACATTATATTTAAACATGAAATCTGGGTATCATTTCAACAGTGCTAGAGGCAAATCACGTGGTCATGTTTTTGGCACCAGAAGGGTTCGAGAATGCTTTGAACAAACTATGAAATAAGTCGTACATCGAGCGCACATTGAAATAACCAGAACCCGCCCAGAAAAGTAAAGTTTGCTAAAGTAAGGCAAAGGTTTGCAGCGCTGTCCATTCTTGGACTTTTCTGTGCAGGTTCTGAATGTTCATTTTTAAACGAATCGCCTGGCGTAGAAATTATATCACATTTGCAAAATTGTTGAATTAAATAGTGTAATACAATATATTAAATTTTGGAAACAAGCCCCGACCTTTGTTTCCCCGATTTGGGATATGTAGATTAGTTTTTTACGCAGCCAGCAATTTATTTATTTATTAATGGTTCAGGTCTTTTACATAGGAAAATTAAGAAATATACATTATTTATTGTACTTAACTGAATTGCTTCATTAACAATTTATATTTGTTTAAAGATAAATTGAAGATTTCCACTGACTTGGTATAATTGTTTCCCTCCATTAGTATTCTGGGCAAAGAGGAATACATATGGTAGTTAGTCCCAGAATTTCTGACTTATAGTATTACGTTGTGGAATCCGGAAGCTTATCAATTCTAGCAATACCGGACTATCAACTAAATCATTTAGAATTTTATATAGAAATACCAAGTCATTGAAAATTATTCTGTATGACAATTTGAACATATTATTCATATGATTTAACAGAGTGTTGTAGTTCAACATAATTGCAGGAATACCCATTTTAAAACGTAAAAAATTGTTTTGTATCCTTTCAACAGCTTGTACACGTATATTATAATGTGGGTTCCATACAGGAGAATTGTATTGATTTGAAAGGCTATTGTAAAAGGACTAGTAATTTTCAAGCAGATTTCATTTTCGAGGACCGCATATTAAAATTCGAGTTGCCTGTATACTCTAAGATTCATTTATGTTTGAAGTTGTCGTAAAAATACCATTTTATAACCTAACCTACTACTAACCTAATCTACTGAGAGCATTATAAAACTGATAATACCAACATACTCACGGTTTGACGGTCTCTCAATAATTACACAGTTCGCTAATTGCGTTTCCAGTAGTTCCCAATATCTCTATATAGTTAAAACCACTGGCTTTGGACGACTCAGCCACTAACGAAGTATTAATAAATAAATGTGCAGTAAATATCATTATAATGAAGATACTGGAGGTTATCCACTGCTTACCTACAGTCTCAATAATCTTATAATGAAGATATTGTTTCAAGGTTTCAAAGAACTCGATCCGAAAGACTTCTGTGGCCGCTACACCGCGGACAACCTGGTGGGGACTTCTCTAGGGCTGGCCGGGCAGTGCCTTGCGCAGCTGCCGGAGGGGGCAGAGCACCCTGACGACGAGAAGGTGCCGAGGTTCCAGGAACTTGGCGAGACTGTGTTCAAGAGGGAGGCCTACCGCTCAGCCGAGGTGACATCGTTCTTCTTGTTTCCTGAGATCAATAATTGGTTTGGGTAAGTTGCAGACAAGAAGGACGTTTTTCGTGATCTAAATATTTGTCCAATCGGCGTTAAATTTTCAATACAAAACTCTGTTCACGATATTCAAATGGGATGTAAATCTACGATGTCAGGCAGAGCAGTGAGACAAAACAATGCCAGTCCAACAACACGACTGCCTGCGGTGGCGTAGCTATAGCATTCACGGGGGGAGGATATTTTTTAGAAAGTTTTTTGGCACCTCTGCTCACCGCTTATTATTTACATCACATTGCTAAAAGAAATTTTGTAAATAATTAAACACTAAGGACGGGTTGTTTCAGAGAATTTGAACAATTCATCAAATTTCAACGTTCATTTTCGGGTTCTGTGAAAGTCCTATTCAAGTTCTGTTATTGTATAATTATTGGCTAATTGCTTGACAGAACTGAAATAAAAACAGAACCTGAAAAAATCATTCGTTGAACTTGAAAATGAACGTTGAAATTTGATGTATTGTTCAAATTCTTCGAAACAACCCGTCCTTATTTCGGTAGTGTGTATCTAAGTAACATTTTCAAATGTGTACGTAATTCTAAAATTCAAAAATATTATAACATTTTTTATATGTTTTCTTTTTATTTGTAGATATAATAAATTTATTTCGCGGTTCTTATTGTTGGTGGTTTAATGGTCAGCATGTTTACCTTCCTTTACCTAGCAAGCAGTTGATCGGGGTTCAATTCTCGGCCGCGGAAATTTTATTTTATTTAAAAAAATAAACTTTTTTAAATTTTATATTCTGTGATCTTTCACTAGTATAATTGCATTTCACGAAGTCGAATTAATGTTGATGTAATGTATTTATACTTAATACTTTTATAGTTTTATTAATGTGTATGTAGTTAAAATATAAATAACTAATGTTTAGGTTCAAGTTCTTTGGCGATGCTTCCTCCAGTGCAATGCGGAACATATTCTGGGCGGCAGCAAACCTGCGGAAAGGGGACAGTAATGGCATTAAAGAAAAAGACGCCAAAAATAAAGATTACCTGGATATACTGCTGCAGATGGAAGAGGATGGAACTGAATTGAATGGCTTGAGTGAGTTATATATATTTACTTATTTCACGTTTTAAGGCCCCGTACTAAGCGTTCAAAGATTGTTTGAAAGGGAGATATATTAATACGAATGTTAGAGGGAGGAATATTAAAAAACGATAATAATTAAGCGAAAATGGTGAAAATATTTAATAAAACACGACTCGTTTGAAATAAAGGAAAAATCTTTTGCCAAATTCTTTAGTTGCATTTAAAGATACACTGTGAATTTTTTTATACCTGTAACTTATTAAATAACAGAACAAAACGTGTTTTTAATAATTTTCGGATCTTTGCGATTTTTTTCTGTCGAGGGAATTTCACGTAATTAACGTTTCGGCGTAACAAATGTACATATTATATTAAATAACTTAAAAACTTTGATTTGACGAGAAAATACTGAAGAAATTTGGTATGCATAGGCAACAACAATCAGATTGATATCAGATATTTAAAATGAGTTGAAGATTAAAAAACAGGAAACTGTTGTAATGGGTTTCGCCATGAATGTGACGTTTCTATTGCGCAAAAGCAGCACAGAACAAACATCATTTTTGCAAGAACCAGCTTTTCCAAGATGACGGCTTCTGGGTCTTGAAATAATGTTTTTTTAAATACATCTATTTGAAATTCACTTTTGTTTTCTTGAAAGAATGCACATCTTGGAAGTGCCAATTAAACACACTTTACGATATAAACCCGAATTAAACTCGGCAGAAAGATAATGCATTCTATCATCATCAGTATAAATAAAAATTCAAATGTTCGTTTGTTCATAATCTTAAATCTGCGAAATTTCTTCACCGATTGCTTTGAAATTTCTTCACCGATTGCTTTGAAATTTCTTCACCGATTGCTTTGAAATTTATTCACCGATTGCTTTGAAATTTCTTCACCGATTGCTTTGAAATTTCTTCACCGATTGCTTTGAAATTTCTTCACCGATTGCTTTGAAATTTCTTCACCGATTGCTTTGAAATTTCTTCACCGATTGCTTTGAAATTTCTTCACCGATTGCTTTGAAATTTCATCACCGATTGCTTTGAAATTTCTTCACCGATTTCTTTGAAATTTCTTCACCGATTGCTTTGAAATTTCTTCACCGATTGCTTTGAAATTTCTTCACCGATTGCTCTGAAATTTCTTCACCGATTGCTTTGAAATTTTGACACAACGTTGCATTAAAGTACGCGTGTGTTTTCATATACCTATACTATATAGATGTCACCCGGAACAGGTATAAAGATGCTTTTTTTAAAACAGTGCCATCTGCTGGACGTAAAAGCCAAACGCGCTATTGTTTCTCTATCTGCACAGACAGACTGAGCAACAGCTAAGCGTGGCGGGGTACAGCTAGTCTTAATATATACTATACTATATAGATGTCACCTGTGACCGGTAAAAACTTGCTTTTTGTCAATTGTGACAGGTAAAAACATATATTTGTTTAAACATCGCCATCTTTGGACGTAAAAGCAACACGCATTATTGTGTCTGCACAGATAGACTGAGCCACAGCAACTCTTGGCAGGGTACAGCTATTTTTTTAATAAATTTAATACTTTCATCTTCAAAAATCTTTCAACTATTATAATATCCCGTGATTTATAGGATTACAATAATTTATTCATTAATTTAAACGCCCTGATGGGCTTTTACATTATACATATTTAAGATAATTTACTGCATAATAGAAGGTTTTTATTTTTATAATATCGACACAAAAATTACAATTTTTTTAAAGTTCACAACTCTTTAAATATGCTACATAAAAATGTCATTCAGGTATCTCTTGAAAACAGGCAAACTTATATTAAATATGTCGATATTTTAGGTGAATTTTTTTCCAAGTGTGTGAAAGCGAGAAATAGGTGCATGTATGTGATGGTTGGTACTTAAGTTATTGTTGCAGAATAATATATATTTTACTAGGCAAATAATTAGTTATGACTGATTATTACACAACTGTGTCAAAGTGACTAGCAAAATTATTTTGACTGCAATATTACATTTAATAAACATAAATATTTTTATATAAACAGTTGGATAATCGGTCTAGTTACTATGTGCATAGTCCATAATAATGTAATTAGTGACTTGCATAAATACATTGCCTACGTAATGAAATAATAACTAGATAAACATGCAACCATAAGTAAAAGGAACTAAGAGGGCTGTGCGAACTTTTTGATACAAAACTTATATTTGGATTTGTGGCCAAAATACCCAACCAAACCGAATATAATAACAGCTACAGCAAATATCTAATATGAATATATCTTCTTTTTATTTGTCTTTTAAATCATGATGTATAATAGGTTATTAAGAGGAAGCTACAAGTCAAAAATGTGTATATTCTTAGTATACCTTATATCGTAGGTAATAGGCATTAAAATCGCTTGACAAACGGAGTCCGGAAACGTTCGATTTCAAGCAAAAAACTGGTTTTTATTTATTTTGTAAATAATTTTATAAGAAAGCAAAAAAGTTAATCAATTGAAACTGTCACAGATAATCTTAGCTATAATATTGTATTTTTTAAAGGTTGTTTCCTTTATGCGTTCATACATTGCTATTGAAAAAATATTTTATTGACTAGTTTGCATTTATTTTTTTATTTGTATTCTACTCGAGCGAAACGATAGTAAAACCTTCAATTTATCTAAAGCATATTTTTTGGTATTCATAATGTACACCAATTCTTTATAAAGATTAATCAAAATAGTGATTTGGCAATAAGCTTCGCCTTAAAGAATTCAACTTTGTATGATTTATATTAAATGAAAAAAATACACTTTGTAATACACCACTTTTATTATGAATTAATATTAACAGCCTACTATTAACTAATATTAACATCATAATAAGCCTAATATTAACACCATAATAAAAGTGGTGTTTTACAAAGCGTATTTTTTTCATTTAATATACAATTTCACATCACAAAGTGTTTGCTTCCTTCGATAAAATTTGTATGATTTGTAGTTTTTACCATAAAAATAATGTTTTTTAAATGTTATACAGTGTTACAAAGGACAATAAAAATAACCTTTCTCACCATAAAACAAGAAAGGCTTTTGTGTTTGATAAGGGAATTCTAGCTTGATTATATGAAGTCATTTAAGTCATTATAAAATATAGTTTATTTTTTACATTATCTCCACAAAGAAGGCCCTTAGGAAACAAATTGATCAGAGCCTATTTCACCTTTGGGAGAGTGGGGATAGCCTTTTATGGAAAGTAAGGTGAGGGAAGAGAAATGTATGAGGGGTGTGTAGGAATCTTGGGTTCAGTTTGTCAAGGGGTGACGGACGAATTAATCCATTAATTCCACTGAGGTGCAAGACGAGAGGTCGAGAGAGTCCGGTTGGAAAAGTCAAAAGGTCTTCTTCAATCAGTCTCCCTTGTACCGGTCCGCCACCTAGACAAACATCACCCCATGAACCCGGGTACCCCTGCTAAGTCAGGGTGACCTATGGCAGGGGTGATGGTTATCCAATAAATGGTTCCCGGGGCTGCGGTATCTATACCCGCCTCACAAATTAGAAGATTTTTTTTAGTAATTAATAACAAAGCGATAAGTAAGAATAACGCAAGATTTTTCATAGACATGGACTTACGAGTAATTTTTCAATTTTAGATGAATTTCATGAATATTTTCGATAATTTTTAGATTTATACATTTTGAATGTTATTTCTACTATGGCGGGTAAAGTTTACAGATTGAAGAATTCTAATAATATACATAATGGTTAGTAGGTAAATTATACAATTCCGATTTAGTTAATATTTTATTTTAATTTTTTTTAATTGGTGGTTGTTAAGATAAGTAATTGCTAGATAGATATAGGTATTTTGAATATGTATCGTAATAAAATTATTCTGATATCTTGCCGATATATGCAGCCGGCTTTTCGGTAAACTTCGCCCAATTTATCTAAGTTCCCTGATAGTAGAATTGTGCCCCATTGTACAAAAGCAATTATTAAAACCTGTTCAATTTTTTCTATCCCAACAAAAATTTGTGAATGCTCAAATATGTATGTCGTGTAACTTCGTTTATTTTAAATTCACTGGACTCAATTTACTGGACAAAAACTACTTTCTACTAAGGAACAAACTTCCTGCAACCAATAATACTACAAAATTACTGCTAATCATCAGAAGTCAAGAAATTAAAAAACGCTGTCATGGAAATAATTTTTTTATTTTTCTGAAAAAAATTGATAAAATCGGAATGTGTGTAGGTAATCGGAAAATTGGTCAGAAAATAATTTTAAATACTTATTTTTTATTACACCTAATCTTTTTGATATTATGTGACATTTGGAAATTTTTCATGTTGTCCGAAACAAATCGAAAAATTTTGCTCGGAAAATTGGGCGGAAAAGGCGTCGGGAAAGTTTTATTAAAACTTTTTGAATAAATAATTGTTTTTTGTACTCAATGGAGTTTGATAAACCGATCATTTGTAATTTCAACTCACGCCCATCAAAATGCTTTTTTTAAACGTTTATTTTAAATTTAAATTTTAGAGCAAATATTATTTTTATAATAATTATTATTGAATCGTGCTATGTATGTTATGTATATTATTTGACGGGAGACTAGATTCCTCACGATACAAACCTTGACCTTGTTCTGTCATGTTTTCCAAGATACGCAAGCCTTCATCGTAATCAATCCATAAAAATACAATAATTAGCATTAGACCTCGTCTTTGCTAAATAGGCAAATAAATTCCTTATGCCACGAAGCTACCACGATAATAATAATCCTATGCGACAGATTCAACAGCTACTCCGATGTTGTTGATATATTTAGTACATCAATTTCATTATATAAGCATACCTTATTGAAGTTTTTTTTCATCGATTAGGGGAATATTTTAATAAAGCTATTTAAATTGACAGTATTACAGTATTTTGCACGTTAACAGTATTTTGCTGGCAAAAGAAAAAAAATATTTTGGATTTTGTATATTTATATTTTGTACCTACATACTGTGTGGATCAAATTCAACAATATTTTTTTTATATATGTGTTTTAAACAGTTATTTCCTGCACTATGTATAAGTATAATTTTTTTTAATATTGTTATATATGTATATAAAAGCCTTGATAGGCGTGAATAAATAAATAAATAAATAACCTTTAAACATCCGGTGATCATCAAATTAATAATTTAAATTGCCATTAATACTAATATTTGATACTAAGGCACCGTAGTAAGCGTTTAAAGATGCTTTGAAAGTGAGATATGTAAATACTAATGTTAGAGGGAGCGCGCTAATATTAAAAAAACGACAATAATAATGCGAAAATGGTGAAAATATTTAATAAAACACGATTCGTTTGAAATAGAGCAAAAATCTCTCGAAAAATGCTTTAGTTGCATTTAAAGATGCACTATGATTTTTTTCATGCCTATAACATATTAAAGAACAGAACAAAACGTGTTTTTATAAATTTTATGAGCTTATTTTGCGATTTTTTTCTATCGAGGGAATTTCATATAATTGATAATTGATATGGTAATGTCGGCCGTTTTAATCTCACATACGCTGTGGTGGTAAATGAAGGTTTTCACTGTTCCGACCTTAAGCGCCGCGTTATATTTACACCGCCATTAAAGGTCTGATTAGCGGAAAATTCTATTTAGATCTTGGTCGCAGAAATAATCCGTTTCCACGTTGTATATACGTGGTAATTTATATATTTATATAGAAAGATTACAACGTGAAAAATGATTATTGCTGCGATTATATATAGGGTTTTCCAATAAGAGGTGTTATTTTGAATAGCCCGCTATTTCGGTAGATGTTACTTTTGAAACTGTCGTTTTTTGACATTTGACAAGTAAAAACTACGTCATTGATACAAATGGAAAGATACACGCTTCAACAACGCATTGAAATTCACTTGAGTGGATCAAATGCAAATCATCTTGAGTGATGAGGCCCGTTCCCACTTCGATGGCTTCGTTAACAAGCAAAATTGTCGCATCTGGGGCTCGGAAAACCAAAGAGTTATTGTTGAAAAGCCTCTCTATTCTCAACGTGAGACTGTTTGATGTGGTTTATGGTCCGGCGGAGTCATTGGACCTTACTTTTTCGAAAATGAGGCTGGAGCAACAGTTACGGTAAATGGATTGCGCTATCGAGAGATAATTAATGATTTTTTATGGTTGGAATTGGATGGTATTGATTTGGACAACGTTTACTTTCAACAAGACGGCGCTACGTGCCACACAAGCAACGAAACCATTGATCTTTTACGGGAAAAGTTTCTTTAAATATCAAAATAACACCTCTTATTGGAAAATCCTGTATATATACTATTTAGAGATAAATAATGAATATTCAATTTTTCAAAGATAATGGTGATAAATCTAAACCAAATATGAAACATGTTTTATGTTTCGTTTAGAATTATCAGTATTATCTTCTTCTTCGTTGATTTATATCATTGATGGGTAACATTCAAAAGTTATTAAAAGAAAATTTGTTCCATTAAAAATTGAATATTCATTATTTATCTCTAAATAGTATAAAACAAAGTCCCTATCCGCGTCTGTCTGTTTGTGCGCTTAGTTCTTCTAAACTATGCAACGAATTTTGATATGGTTATCACTGTCATTTAGAGAATTTCTTCCGGAAGGTTTTTTATATATATATATATAATACATGCATAGCATATTTATAAAAAAGTAGAGAAAAATCGATGTTTTGTAATCGAGTCGTAAAAAAATATTTTCTGGTGCTTACATTATGAGATACTAAACCTTATAAGAAACATAAAATGGATGTTCTAAATAAATAAAATTAATTATAAGATTAGTTACAAGACAAAAGGAAAAATAATATACATTACTACAAAGTTGATAAAAGAAATGACTAAGAAACAAAAGCAAAATACCTATTACGCAGTGACTTCGTTAAAATATGCACCATATAAATATTCAATAGAGGCATATTAAAAATATCAGCTAACATAGCATAAGAGTTACCAATAGTGTGTAATCTATACAGGGTGTATCGGCAAGTACCCGACAAACTTTAACCAGCTATTCCTCAGCACATTTGGAGTAAAAAATGTTATGGGCGCTTTGCTGTGCGGTAACATTTTTTTTCCATTAAAAACAAAAAATAAATTAAAAATCCACACTCCGTCACTGTCATTTGCATTGAATCTCGTGTTCAACAGCTGTTATTAGCAAGTGTGTCAAAAAGTGTCCTCGCTCTTTCGTACACACTAAATAATAATAGTTAAAAATGAGACGAATGGTGCCGTTCCATCTCGTTGTGATTGTAAAAGCGCGCCAACGTAGGTACGTACGTACATTATTCAACGAAACTCGAACAAAATATTACCAGATGGGTTTTCAAACTTTGACAAAGGATAAAACATTGGTGACATGTGGTGAAAATATGAATAGTAATTTTTTTATTTAAAAAAAAATGTTACCGGACAGCAAAGTGCCAATAACATTTTTTACTCCAAATATGCTAAGGAATAGCTGGTTAAAGTTTGTCGGGTACGTGCCGATACACCCTGTATAAAACAGAAGTTTAGCCTGAAATAATTGTCACAATCATATGTACTAGAGAACCTTGATTATGATTTTAATTATCGATATTGCAATGTTCTGGTTAATACTGTTTTTGCAAATAAACAATAAATAAATAAATGATGGGACATGAAAACCATTACTCTATGTCAAACGTTATGTTGATTACAGAATACGCTGGTGATGTATTGGTGGCCCAATTCATGGTGCTTTTCGCAGCGGGCTATGAAACCTCCAGCACCTCCATGACCCTGTTGATGTCTGCCCTCACCAGCCATCCTGAAATACAGGTAACACCTACCTTTGTAACAACAGCTGTGAAGCTAATCTTGGGGCACATCCATCAAAATTCCAACAGCATAATCATTATCGACGGTGCTATTTGACTTTCTCCACAAATGTTCACGTTCAAAGTTTTCAGTCCTCGGTCCTTCCCGCCCTGCTCCAATGTTCACTCACCTCTTCATCGCTCTGCCCATGGGTTACTTTTACTGGGGCACCCACACTGGCCACACTTCTGGCATTCTTCCTGCATGTCCAAACCATCTTTAAGTATGGTTAACTTTTCCGTATTGCAACGCCACCATACACCATTGACCATATCCCAATGGCTTAAACAAGTAACGTCTATCACTAACTTTTCGCCTACCGAAAATTGCAGCGTTTCGGAAATTTTCCTGGGGAGGGCAAGTGGACTCTTTCAGAGTACTTCTCTACCACCGCATTGGTTTGCATAAAAGGCGCAAACAACTCCTATCCAGGATTGCCTTTAATACCATGGCTGACTGAATGGAGTCCCTCTTGAAGGCCCTCTGTGTTCAATTTCTCAGTAACTTATTTTTTTCTTACTAAACAAGATCGTTTTTATTCCAGGAACGTGTGAGGAATGAAATCAACGAAGTTTTGGACCGACATAATGGTGTCATGTCATATGAGGCCATATCTGAAATGACTTACCTCAGTATGGCTTACAGTGGTAATTATAAAACTTATTTACGTCTTAAGTATCTTGTTTTTTTGTAATTATATTTACACCCAGCAGACCCCGAGGAAATTCATTTTCCTCAGAACCTATGTCATACTTAGGGATGCTTTGTGAAGGTTCTTTTCTAGGAACGGAAGGTTGTACGAAGCAGGAAACACAGATGTCGACAAATTTAATCATTCCATACCCGAGCTATTGGAACTATTGTACACAGATACTACCCGTTTCAATGGTGTACAAATTTGGGCGTGCAATTTGGCCGGATCAATGACGCTAGCTCCTCGGAGCATCTTCAATAGAAATGCTGGTAGAACAGGGTCAGCATTCCCATCTGACGACTCTTCTCTAAATAATGCAATGCATTTGTTACTCCGGGTAATTTAGGCTCTTGTGCGGTAGTCAATCATTTTACCAACCTGATTTTTCAAAAGAGTAATTAATTATAATGTGTGTCTCTTTCATTTCAGAAATCCTTCGTCTCTATCCAACACTACCATTTTTAGACCGTCTTTGTACTAAGACCTACACAGTTGAGGGGACCAAACTGGTTATAGAGAAGGGCACAAAGATATACATGTCTCTATCTGGCATGCAGACGGACCCGAGATACTGGAAAGACCCGGAAACATTTGACCCAGAAAGATTTTCGGCGGAAAATATACGAAATATCACTCCATTTACTTACATGCCGTTTGGAGAGGGACCCAAAGTTTGTCTTGGTACGTAGAAGTATCAGATATTTGCTGTAAACGCTACCGTCTCAATGTACTGACATTGTCTAAACCCTTTCAATATCTAACTAAGCCCTCTCAATGTCTAGCTAAACCCTCTCAATGTCTAACTAAACCCTTTTAGTATCTAGCGAAACCCTCTCAATGTCTAGCTAAGCCCTCCCAACATCTAACTAAGCCCTTTCAATATCTTGCTAAGCCCTCTCAATGTCTAGCTAAGCCATCTCAATGTCTAGCTAAACCCACTCAATATCTAGCTAAGCCGTCTCAATGTCTAGTTAAACCCTCTCAATGTCTAGCGAAACCCTCTCAATGTCTAGCTAAGCCCTCCCAACATCTAACTAAGCCCTTTCAAAATCTTGCTAAGCCCTCTCAATGTCTAGCTAAGCCATCTCAATGTCTATCTAAACCCACTCAATGTCTAGCTAAGCCGTCTCAATGTCTAGTTAAACCCTCTCAATGTCTAGCTAAACCCTCTCAATGTCTAGCTAAGCCCTCCCTACATCTAACTAAACCCTTTCAATATCTTGCTAAGCCCTCTCAATGTCTAGCTAAGCCATCTCAATGTCTAGCTAAACCCACTCAATATCTAGCTAAGCCGTCTCAATGTCTAGTTAAACCCTCTCAATGTCTAGCTAAACCCTCTCAATGTCTAGCTAAGCCCTCTCAACATCTAACTAAACCCTTTCAATATCTTGCTAAATAAATAAATAAATAATTAAGCCCTTTCAGTGTTTACCTAAGTCCTCTCAATGTCTAGCTAGGCCATGTTCTGGTGCCCTCTATCATAAAATCATCAACGATTTCCGCATACTATGGATGGCAGTAGGAGGATTTCAAATATTGAAATAATAATATGATAATAATTAAAAATATTGAAATGGTAAAATAATATATATCCAATATTTAAATAATAATTAATTGAATGATTGTTAAAGCGCCGTATTTGAGCAAAATCACGCCAAGGGCGCTGTACTATCGCTTTATTACAATCAGTTCCAATAGCTTTGAAAATGACACTTAAACTCATAGCATATCCGAGTTTTAGAGTCCATTGAACAAAGTTACAGACAAACACATGACCGAAATTAATGTGTTTGACTTTTCTCTCTTCTCTAGGTGAACGCTTCGGCCATCTCCAGTCCAAACTAGGGCTGGCTCGCATCTTGAGTCGATATCGGCTAACTTCGATAAACCCACCGCCCACTGACAGAAGAATCGAACTGTCCAAGTTCGGATTGGTTACCGCCCCAGAACAATCCCAGACCATGTTCTTTAAACCTATTTCAGCTTAATTCATGATCACGTCATTCATTTTAGATCCTCGTGGCCAATACACAATACACGTTCAATGTTGGACGTTTACTGGCTTACTAATTAAATTCTTACACCCCCGCACAACGTTTGTGTGGTAAAGCCGTCCTTGAGCCTGGTATAAGACCGCTTTAACCAAACAAACGCCATGGTTATACGTTTTTCACTGCATGCGACGCATAATATTTATATAAGTTTATATAATACATTATAAGTTTTATTAAAAACCCTGAAGAAGTGAGCGTTGCTCATGAAACATGTTGGTAATAAACAATAAAAGTGGTTAAAACGAAGTATTTTATTAATTTTTAAGCATAATATTTACACTGCGCTTTATAAGCAAGGGGTTAAGAGCTTTGTGATTGTATGATTTGTGAAGGTTATTTAGAACATTGGCAAGAAATGGAGTGAGTAACATTGCTCCTTTCCATAAAATCAATGATATTATAATCATTTGGCAAAAAGTCGAAAATTACACGACTTTACGAATTAAACATGATTAACAATAATATATACCCTCTATTCATTCATTACATTACCTCATTTAAATGTTATATTAACCAAATAATTTCCAACGAAAAATGAAACATTTAATTTAGTAATATTATTATATTTTTTTATATTGGTGTGGCGTTAGTCGTATATAAAGTAGCTACCTATATTGTGATAAATATAAATAATTTCTACATGTTTTGCTTTATATATAAGTTTTATGCTTCATTAATGCGTTTTGAATCCAATTATTATAATTTTTACTGTGATTTTATATTAATAAATACAGGTAATATTATATATAGTCTTTGATTTATTTCTTTTCCCATTCATTTTCCTTATTTTAATTTGTTGATTTTAACATTTTCCATATTTTAACAGTTCTTTTTCGGATTGAGTTGTCAGAAATGCTACTCGAGAGCAACATGGACGTACATAAATGTTTCCTACCGAGTTTAAAAAGCAACTGAAATAACTCCCCTCGGTTTAATATCCACCATCTAATTACTGGCAGATCAATATCAGCGCCTTGATTTCTTGATTCCTTGAAGCCTTGGAAAGTCGGAGCTTGGAGCGGACTACTCTCTGCAGGACCGGCCCTGGGCATGACAATGAATTTAGGGGAGAATATTAAAAACTTTATGCGATCAAACTTTTTTCTTCCTGGTTTTGTATGCGAGCAATAACTGCAAAACTGTATCTTAGAAGCTTAGATGTGTTTCTAGCCGCTCGTACAACAAAGGAAATTTTCTATGGCGAGTCAATTTGACAGATAAGCAAGAATGACAGATCGATCTTTTCAGATAATAATATTTAGGTGTAGACTTTATACCGATTTTTTATATTAGTGAATACTTAAAAATAAACCTGGTAAATCAATATTCTTTACCTATCAATTTAATTAATAAACGAATTGGTAAGTATTCTTTTTAAGCAATAATTATTAGCGTGAAAACCTATATAAATTGAAAAAATCTTCCTAGAAAAAATACATGCCGCCGACGGGAATTGAACGCGCAGCCTTATGGCTGGTCAGGTGCTTTACCTTACTTACTCTATTGGTAGAGCACCTGACAGGCGATCAGATGGCTGCGGCTTCAATTCCCGCCGGTGGCATGTATTTTTTCTATTTATCTAGGTGTTTCAGACTAATATTTATTGCTCAAAAATAATATGCTATCCTTTGTGCTATGCATACAAAAAACTTGTTTCACTATTTTTCTCTTATTCCGCTTCACTCTTAATACGCAATATTTCACTTTCAAATAAATGGATTTAGCTTTATTAATTCAAAACATGATTTATTATGTCGGGGGAGACTACGCACTTTTAATTTTAATTTCGTTTATTAAGTCACTTACGCGATATGTCAATTAGTATGCGTCGCCGTTGACGGCGACTATGTTCATATCAAGAGTTGGATTATATTCATAATATCGTATTAGAATTAAATCACAAACCAGTCTATACAAACCTAGCGTAGCCCACAAACTACTTGAAAACTGGGATATAACTCTAAAGGGGACGCGAGCAGGCGTTATTAAAGGTTCCCCAACATTTATAGTAACTTTTAGTAATAATATAACTAAATTCAAGTATTAATTCAAAGTAAACATTCCATATTTACCGTGAAGCGGAATTCGTAACCTTTACCCTTGTTTCTTAAACATTAGTTTATCATTAGAAATAATAATTGTTATAGTTTTATGGTGAATTTGTACCCAACTAATGGAGTATTGTTATTTTAGAATAAATGGGCTCCGAGCAGTCGACACAAGGAGGTTCCAGGGAGAAAGCGCCAAGTAGATTAACTAGAGGACATACCATACCACCTCCACTGTCTAAAGGTTATTAGAATACAGAATAATTATCTTCTTCTTTATCTGATTTTGGAAGGGTACCTGCTCACTTGAAATACTCGTAATCAGTAATCTAAACCACCTACACTCTAACCTAACCTAACCTAACCGCCGCACTTATGACTGGCACAGATAATGGAATTACACTTCATTTCAACTTAATTATTAAAAGAAACAACTATTTACATCATGAGAGATGGTAAAAGACGTATTTAAATTCCTTATTCAATCAAAGTTAAAAATTTATCTTATAAAACAATCCCTTTGCTGTCATTTTTTTAGTATGATTTTGAGGTTTGGGAAAATTTTGTTTCAATCTAAATATATATTTTTTTTTATTGAATATACAAACACATTACAATAATTTACAAATGTAGATATTTCGAGGCTGATTGCGAAAAAATTAGTAATTTTTAACAAAAAATTGCCCAACTCAATTGAGAAATTATTTCTCGTGTTTGAGTTGGGGAGTGTTGTGAGTCATTATGGTTTATAGATTGTAAAATTTCACTAGTTGATGTAGCTAAAAATTAACAAATAGCTATAAAACTAGATGATAAATTTGATAACACTATATATTTAAGAAAATAAGAAATTTAATTACAAACTAAAAAATATAACTTAAATAATATAATAGTTATTAAACTTGTTCAAAGACCGAGCTGGCAATCTTGTATGAAATGGGTACTTAATAAAATCCAACAACAATAAACGCATATTAGGAAGCGCATAATATAACTTTAGAGGATATGTATTTTGTTTTTAAATATTAAATTTTGTTTAAGTATACATACAGGGTGTATCGGCACGTACCCGACAAACTTTAACCAGCTATTCCTTAGCATATTTGGAGTAAAAAATCTTATGTGCACTTTGCTGTCCGGTAACGTTTTTTTTTTAATAAAAAATTTATTATTCATATTTTCACCACATGTCACCACTGCTTTATCCTTTGTCAAAGTTTGAAAACCCATCTGGCAAATATTTTATTCGAATTCCGTTGAATAATGCACGTGTGTACCTATATTGGCGCACTTCTACAATCACAACGAAATGGCACGGCACCATTCGTCGCATTTTTAACTATTATTATTTAGTGTGTGCGAAAGAGCGAAGACGCTTTTTGACATTCTTGCTTATAACAGCTGTTGAACACGAAACGCAATGCCAATGACAGTGATGTAGTGTGGAAATTTTATTTTTTTTTGTTTTTAATTGAAAAAAAAATGCTACCGGACAGCAAAGTGCCCATAACATTTTTTACTCCAAATGTGCTAAGGAATAGCTGGTTAAAGTTTGTCGGGTTAGTGCCGATACACCCTGTATATATTTTTTTTTATTAATCATCAATCAATTTTCCTAAATTCATAACGTATCCTTAAATTGTTTAATTAACCCAAATTAAGAATCTAATTACCTCTTTTGTAATATTTAAATATTACAAGAAATAGTTAAAGTGATTAATTTGTGGGGTATTATGTTGCTCTACCTCTTTCTCTAGCCAATTTTTGAGACAGAATAACAGTGTCGGTCATCAGGGCAGATGTTCTTTTGGCTGTGAAAATCTCAAATTATATATATTTTTTTCTTAAAGAAAGACAAACATTTTCGGGTAACGAATAACCTGACAATATTTTAAAATCTCATACTTCCACCACAGTAAGCGGAAAATATTGCTTGTGTTGTGATGGAGAATTTAGCCAGCCGATGAATTGAACGTGCGACACCTGGGTGAAACCCAAACGAGATGCCAATTCACCTATTGACCGGTCGAAATGTAAATAGTTGTTTCTTGTAGTAATTGTTGAAACGAAGTTTAAAAGTGCGGCAGTTAGGTAAATAATTACCATCCTTTTATATCTGTACTAAATATATATTAATATATTTTGCCAGTAAAACTGATGATTGATGGTTGATTGCAGACATCCGCAAGAATAGCAATGACCACCTCGGGGGCAGCGGTAACACTTCTCCGGGGGCCAGTCTGTGCTCCGACACCGAGTTACCCTACATCTCCTATACGCTCAATCGCCCTATCGGAGGTGAGATAACACTGACATATTTTATGTTACACAAGTAGTTAGTTACCTGAATTTGACAGAGTTTCAAACTCAAGTTTCTTATTAAAGCTGAATTTCCATTACGCAACTAGTTGCATGCATGTGTGCAAATTTAGTGTCGTGCAACCTTCAATATCACAGCAACCATTTTTTTTGCAATGCACAATGTTGTTGTATACATGGCAATGTACAAAATAAAGAAAACACTGTCAAGAGAGACAAGACTATGTTGGATTCGTGGGTTGTTATCAAGAAAGGATCTAGGTGCAATGCAGTTAATTTCCGAATTAGCAGATGAAGCACCTGAAATATATTAAAACTATTTTGAATGTGTGAGCCTCTTTTTAATACTTTATTGAGTTAAGTGTCCAACAACAAATCTAAACAGGATAGGAAATGTCAGGAAGCATTGCCGCCAAAATTGAAACCCCAAATTACGCTACAATATTTAGGTAGCAACTGAAAATAGTTTCCAGTCATGATAAATATCGACATGTAGTATATCAATATTTTTGCCTGAGGTACTGGAATATTACAAATAACAAATATTATTCAATAAAATTAAATTTTATTTTAAAAATAACCTCTTTTACAGTTGCCATCTCCACGGCTTCCATAATTGCCTTGTAGGCCGCTTCTCGGTAATCTCTATTTTTGTCCTGACGCTGTTTCAGATCTCAGAGACACTTGTTTCGATGGTATTCATTGATAAACTGTATATGCCCAGAGTTGCTAAACAAGATTCCATTCAATGTACCTGCCTGTTCAACACGCTCTTGTTTCCTGTTCAGGGTTGATCAAAGCAAAACGAACTCTAAGCAGAATTTTTGCCTGAACAGACTATGCAATAATTACAATAGCGTATTATCCAAGGTTGATATTTTCAGTTGCGAACTTACCAAATACAAGCGGTCCATAAAAGAATATTTCTCTGATGGTTTGTGAATAATGTTTATGTCTTTATTGTTTATATCTCTATTATGATTTGATTTATATCTACAACCTCTCTCCATGGCTATAAATGTATTGTTTTGTACATTTTTCGTTTTATATAAATTTTTTAATTCATATTCCTTTCTCACAAATTTAAATAGCTTATTCCATATTATGCTGTCTCAGTTAAAGTCACAAGGAGGAAATCCATAATTGGTTTTATTCTACTATATAATACTTATGTACAAACTGATCAGATGTAAACAGTCGATTTCCCGAAAATGAATAAATAAATAATTATGCCCCACAATGCCTTGCTATTGCTAATGTCTTTCTCGGGCGTCTCCGACTGCTTCCACCATTCACTACTGTATACCACAATGTTACTGTTAAAAACTACATTACATCAACCTTAATTTAACTCTGTATCTCATTACGGTGCAGAAATATTGCATTAAGTATTCCTCTGGCATCCCCGACTTCTTGTACCATTCAAACCACTCTCTAAGCACTCCTGGCACTAATAAGAACAAACTTGAATTTTTTTCTGCGATATCGGTCGATTACTTTCCGAGTTTTACGAGCGCAAACATATGCAGACTGAATTTTTATTAATGTATTAAGACTTATCTATTTAAATATGTTTTTTTGTTTTGTGTAAACTTCCATTAACAGTTTACATGATAAAAACTATTGTTAAGTGACTTTAAAAACATTATCTATGTTTGATTTCAATATTTTTAATTGCATACATCGATTTGCAGTGTGAAAATCAAAAAGAGTCTTAACTTGCTTTCAAAAATAGTATTTTATTTTGAAATACGTTAAAAAAACAGCGAATTTATCTGGAATCGAATGTAATGCGAGAATATATTTTTTCGCAATCTGCATTTTGACAGTTTGCTTAACCTTTCCTCATCTGTGGTGTGTATTTACTACACATTGCTTCTAATAACTCTATAAATATAATAAATTCTGGGTTCAGATTTTAGGTATTCCTCCGTTATACATTTATGCACTGAATTAAAAAATAATATATTACATAGTTTTCAAATTCAATTAAAAATCAGAGTTTTTTGTTAAAAATCGGGAACAAATACACCAATACAATCAACCGTGTGAGACTAAATACGCGAAGAGTGTGCGAGGAAATGACACGCTAATGATGTCCCGCTTTAATTCGCTATGCGGGAACATGAGACATCCACACTTCTGCAGTTGTAGTTTTTGATTTAGACCATCGATAACTACGACCGCACAGCTGTGTTTGTGCCAACCGTCAGCCGCGCCGCTAGCCAGTTGGCCGCGAACCGTCGTTAGATGTGGACCCCTCGCACGTTTCTTTAGCATCTGCTGATGGTTTTTTCATGTTTTCAGCAATTAAATTACAATTATTTTCACTTTTGATATAAAATATAATAAACATAATCGATTAGCTATGAATATTCATATTTTTACGATATTAAATCGCTTATTTTGAGATGTGTATTGACTACACAGCACCGTAACGCGTGTATTTTTTTAGCACAGTAAGGGAAAGGTTAAGAGAACAACATTACAAAATTTAGATGGAGGCTCTAGGGTTTAAAGAGAGAAATGAATTATCCTAGGTATTGAAGTAACCCATGTTTTAGGACGGAGAAAATAACAAAAAATTTCAGAAAATCATCCTATAGTTTTTGAGCACATTTTCACTGTTGATCATTCCAGACTCTCCGAAGCTAGCTCGGGGCGCCCGGCGGGGTCTGGGCAGCAGGGCTCCGCAGCGCCCCGGCCCCTCCCGAGCCCCGCAGCCGCCCCCACGCTCCTCCCACGCACACAACATCGTGGTAGTAAAAGAGGCCACACTTCTTCCCACCACCGATAAGGATGAACATCTGATTAGACTGCAGGTATTTCTGTTCATTTAATCAATAAGCCAATATGAAATCATGTTTTTGGTGCAATATCAGCCGGAAATCTTACTATTAAATTAAATTTATACAGGGTTATACAGTTAGTTTATACAGTTATACAGGGGGTAAAGTTAAATCAAGAATCAAGAAATTAAATAAGATGGTTATCTTATTTACTTTTTGTAATATAATGATTTATACCTACAAAGACCGCTGCCGTCAATGTGACTGTAAGGACCATTAAGCTGAGTTTGTTTACAACCCTTTTGTTACATAGGTACACATTCCACCTCGCAAAATGATAGTACTGATCTGTCTGTATCTTTCTTTTGGTATCATTCAAACTCGATTGGTCACTGTATTTTTAGGTGTTTTTGTCTTTTTGGATTCCTCCCAGAGAAACAGAAATACTTAAGTTGAAATATTTAAAATCATGACAATTTTTGTTGAATTTAGAATGTAAAATCGGGTTAAAATGAAGTATTTAAAATCCTATTTATTTTTTGTATAGCATCAATTGTGATAATAATGATTTGTAATTCATGTAGCCAAAGGTTTTAGATTAGGTCGAGGAGGGTGTGATGTATGGTAATAAGGTTGAGTGCTTAATCGATAGATGGTGGTAGACATAAAGCTTACGCCAGGGCCCAGCCAGATGTCGCTAGTATAGCAGGTACTTGCGAGAGATATTATCGGACAGTGCGAGCGTCTGGAGGCTCAGAGATTTATCTACCCTCGGGTAACGAACAGTGTAGTTTAGCCAGACAGGTTGTTGTAACGTAAACAAACGCAATTATATTAAGAACCTTTTACTGTTTTAAAGAGCTCCCAACACCCGAAGTCTGCAGTAAAGGCAGACATAACAACTGACACAACACACATTTTCGGTGTCAGTTGTTAGTATTTCATGTTGATCTCAGCGCACATATTTCAGTTTGCTGAATATTCGTTTCGTTTGTGTTTTTGTAGATTGTATTCTACCAAATGTGTATCTAATCAAATAAAGTAAGCAATTTCACTAATTCTTGTTTTATTTATTTTATTATATACGTAAAATTTACTTGATCAGCTGTCAATATGACGGTTGCGGTCCTCTTTCAATCCTCTTTCTATCACAAGAGGAAAAGTCTGTCCGTTAGTTGTTCTGCCAATGAGCTGTGTATGCATTTACCGACTAAATTACATAATTGTTTATTTTTGTCGACTCTCCCAACATAAATACTGTCACAATCATAATAATTTTTGTTATTTTTATCATAATATATTATTTCAGCAAATCCCCATGTTCCTGCCCATCATGCGGGGTACTCTCGGTTTACCGGGGGCCAGGGACCCTGAAGTCTTAGAAGGTAATCTATAATATTCCATATTAATACATTGTAGTCGGGCGCTTCAAACAATAGACTCTAGCCTATAGCGGGTGTTTTTTGCGATTAGCGCAAAAATATATCGCTTTCTTAAAATTGATACAATTTCTAAACCAAATAATATTTTCGATTGAAAATTTTGAAAGAAATCATACATGAAATTTGATCATCAAAAATAAATTATAATTGCTTTGATTACATCATAATTTCACCACATTTCAAAGCTGAATATAAAAACCTGATATTAATTCAGTAAAAAGCATTCAATATTCAATATTTGAAAATTCCATGTAAAAGATAGCATGTTTATTTGTATCATATATAGTTATATAATAAATAATAATATATATTTGCCATGCCCGCAATTTTACAATCGCTGGATGTGTGAAATCTGATCGCGTAAATATTGAACAGTGTCGCCTAAGGCCGAAGGCGAACACTCAATAACTCTTAAGTTTAATTGCTTCTTGTCAAAAAAGAGTCTTTTGCGGTTGCCTCGCCTAATTGAAGAACCCATTCCACTTATGAATGATAGTATTTATTCTTTCAAGGAATCAGTACACTTCATATGTTGATAATCCATCACACACCATAAGTGCATGTATCATTGGCTTGTAAAGACATTTTTGTAGGGATAAAGTCCTATACAATGATAATATATTCAAATAATAAAATACCAAACAGTAAACAAAACAGTGCGAGCGGTATTAAAAATAGTCCAATACGTGAAATGACTCAAACTAAACTGGAGATTGAGATCGCATAAAAACTGTAGATTTGTGGCGACGCCTTTACAAGCGGCACACTCGCCAATCCGAACAAGGCATCTCAAATAACGTCGACAGACTGTCGCCTAGCACCCAGGTAGCAAATTACCCTTCAAGGTGTTTTATTTCACGCTAATAACAAACCCGTATAGTGCCGTTTCCCGCCAAAAACTGACAGTCGACATAAACGGCATTTGCCGTGTCCCGCAGTTGACCGACAGTCCGCGAAAAACGGCAAATGCCGTGTCGCGACGACAATGTGTTAATAACATCACATGTCATATGTTCACACATTTTATTATTTTGCATGTAAAAATTAAATTTAATAATTTTGTAGGTATCTACCCAATACTTTATACATAATCATTGTTATCTCCAGGTGTGGATGGTGCTCCGTGGTTGAGACTCTGTGCCAGGTATCAGGCTCATCTCTCTATGTGTGCTCAATTAGTTACCCAAGAACAGAACCAAATCACTGGAAAGTGCAAGGAGGTATTTATGAACCCTTTTCAACACATTTGTTCAGTTAACAATGTTTTCAGTGTATTTCAAATGCGCTAAATACATCTTGTTTTTTTAATTTTTCGGAAGAAGAAATACTGTTTTAGAAACTAGATAAAATTATCTTTCCGGTGTATGCATTTGATGTAAACATTACTATTTCTAAATAATAAATATTAATATTTTCGTAGAAAGCAATCACTTTGTGGTTTAACATTTTAATGAAATAAAACAAAAAGTTTTATACCAACAACAATTTAGGTAAATTTTTAGTCAATTCTAAAGATAAAGATGACACACTTAGTCATGCAGGAATTTATAAATTAAATTGTAACAATTGTCCAGCGTTTTATATCGGGAAGACAACGCGCAATGTCAACATTAGGATTAAAGAACATCTTAGATGCCTAAATAGCAATGGCTTTTCAGAGTTTGCCAATCATCTTATTGAAAAAGATCATACCTTCAATAAAAGCACCGGTGCTAAGATTCTCCATAAAAAAGACCATAGTAACAAATTGAATAACCTAGAAGCACTAGAAATAAAGAAAGCCATTAAAACCAAAAGTTTAATTCTGAATAATCAATTAGATTTGTCAAAAAGCCCAATACTGGGAATATTCCCTGTAAACTGTAAAATTCCCAGTATCCCTTAATCACCTTACAATTATTAATGCCTATTCTCTATTATTATAATATTTATATACACTAATCGTTTTCTTTTAATATATTGTTGTTTCATTTTGGTTTTACTTTCTCTCTCCCTCTGTATGTATATATAATGACACATTTTGTATTATTGATTAGTTTAATTTTGTACCCTGACGATGCTCGAGTGAAGCGAAACCGGTCGGTCTCAAAATTAATAAAAATTCGTGGTTTTAAACAACAAAAAAAAAAAATTGTTTTATTTCAATAAATATTAATATCAAATGTGAAAAATGTTGTCAAAAACGCTAACCACATTTTTACTTAATTTTTTTACTCCAATCATAGAAAAATTGAGAGGATACAATATGTATTTTGAAAATACATTTGTTTTTTTGGGGGAATTTGTAAGAAAACTGTACCTTCACATTTATCTAGCTCATATAATAAAACTTAAACTGATTGTTACTAGAGCGCCGCGAAATATGAACTATTAATTTTGGCTATTTTTAGGATTTTATTAATGGATTCCAGTATAAATATTTGAGACAAACTAGAAAGAATTATTGTTTCTCTTTCTAACGTCAAAAAAATTACGTATTTTCACATGATAGAAATACTTTTATTAAATATGGACGCCTGGTCATATATGACCCTAAAACGCTGGAAGGGTTAACACTGCAAAAAAAATTAGGAGACAACCTCTTTGTGTGAGCAAACAGTTTCCTCAGTTTATTATTATATCTCCAGTTATTCATTAGTTTCCCATAGGCACATCTGTGCTGGACCAATCAACTCCAACAACTCTCCTACATCATATGAGGGTGGGCTGAAAAGTTTCCGACCTAACAATGAAACAAGATTTTTTTATTTTTTTTTCTACATAGTCTCCTTTTAACTCTACACACTTCTCCCAGCGATGCTCCCATCTCTCTAACCCATCCAAATAATACTCGGCGTTTTTTTCTACAAAATAATTGTTCACAAATGTGATTGCCTCCTCATTTTGGATATTAAATTTTTTTTTTTTCCTCTTCAGGTGGATGGTGAAGTATCACGTCTACTTTCCAGTGTAATAGAACGTCAACGCCGCGGCGCTAGAATGGCCGAGAGACTATCGCAACTTCGCCCTCTGTCTCAACAGCTGACGCGATGCCACTCTCTGCTTAACCAGGCCCTGCAGTTGATGACGGACATTGACCTGCTACTACCACCAGAAGATAGAATGGAACCATTCGCCTGGACCACAGGATGAAATATTGCTGTGATAAAAAGATTATTCGTTTTAGTAACGTTATGATTGTATTTAAAATATTTAAATCACTGCGTGATTTAAATATTGTAAGTGGCTTAATTATGATATAATGCTACAAGAGAAATTTTAGATTGTAAAATATGTTCGCAATTTTTGTTTTGTTGCAATTTTATACAGCGAAACTCTCTTTTTAAGGTTTTTATACTTAAGTGGAAAAACGTTAAATTATGTGGGTTCAAATATTTAAAATTTCCAAGCGCGAAAACTTCTAATATGGGAATTTTATGTGTCGATTTTACTGTAGTATTTTGTTTTTACCTCAAATAAGAAAAATCATACATTCGTTTTTATTAATGGGTTTGTTCCACTGATCAGAAAATTTCTAGAAATGTAATCTAGCCAATTTACTTTCGACGCCTAGTCTCCATAGAAGCCAATGAAATTGTTTTTCTGTTCAAGAAATAATTTCTACGTTTGAAAATGTATCAAGTAAGGGAAAATTGAGCTTAATTCTGGCACACAGGCACGCCCACAATGCACTTTCATTTATTCTGTGGTCAGTTTCTATTTTAAAAATCATCTTTGTAAGAAAGTTTAGGAATCCATTTATTGTGACAAATAACAATAATTTACATCACTTATAATTTATTTACGAACAGGTTCAAACTAGGCATAAGTCACTTGTGCTTTTATAAAATGTAGAAGTGCTCAAAAAATTATTATTATTGTTTAATTAATTGTGATATTATTATTTTTAATGTGTGCCATATCATTAATTTTTTGTGTAATAATTATTTATACATTTTTTAATTAGTTTATTCAGAAGAATGTGTAATTATTATTATGTAATAAGAAAGTCCAAATTTAATTCAATTGTATTGGAATAACTTTTGAAGGTTATGCCCAGTGGCGGCTCTCGACGATGGGGACGATCCCTCCAGATATACCCGAACCCTGCTAAAAGAAAAAAATATTCAATATCTTGTCTGCAACAAAATGATTGAATTCTATAAACATTTGCAGAAATATAATATAAAAATTTGTTCCAGAGCATTTTTAAGCGACAGGCGTCCGCTCCGCTCCATGTCTTGAAGCTTACCAATTAGCTAGAAGCTAGAACTAGCGACTAGTGACCAGCCCCGCGAATCACGTCCTTTGATGCATTTCTCAGTGCGCAGAACGTTGCGCACAGATTGGGGACAAACCGAGACGTCCCTTCAGGCATTTGGGTACATTCTCTGGTTTCTTTCTCGATCGTAAAGCAATCCTCGAAACTGTGCATATAGTTCCCGTGTGCACTTAGGCCATAGGCCCATTGTGCCATCTCCCATTTGACCTCATTCCTTTAACAGTCACCCGGTCCCTTTTATAAAGTTCACCAGGGTTGTCATTGGATATGTGGCCATGTCTTCTGGTTCCACAATGTGTCTTCCCAGGTCTCATATCTCTTCTCCAATACCCCTTGGTTCCCTGAAGGGCCCACGAGGGAAAAGGGTCTCATCTACTTTGTTCCCCGAAGGCCCCATGTGGGAAGAGTCAACTCCCTGTTGGTTCCCTGAAGGCAAGAGGGAGTTTTCGAATGGTCCAATTTTTGTCCCACGAGTATCTAGAGAAATAGAAGGTCTACTCCAGCACAGCCCCGAGTGCTGGGGTAAGATCTAAATACTCCGAGAAGCGACCCTGTTTCTCGGAGGCACCGTTCGTGACACTGTTCCTCAGGTCATTCAGCCTGAGCACGATAGCTCACACCTTAACTTGGGATGGCTTTTCCAGGTCGTGTTTCCACTCGCTGAGCGATGGGTTCGCCACACTCCCTACGCTTGCATAAGTACAAGTGTATGTGAATTTCAAATACCCTCGTTGATGAGATCCTTCGTGCCAAATAACACTGAACTTCAAAAAGGTACATAGTTTCGAGCGGGAATCGTAATTTTTATTATACTATGTTATAAATTGGTAAATACCTATATAAATTTTTATTTTTTTGTGTTCAGGCATGGCTTGTCCGTAAACATTTTTGTTTGAAAATTATACTATATTTTCTGGGTAGTAAGATTTCAGTACACCACATGTAAAAAATGTCGGTCCCCACCGTTGAAGAAGTTCTCGAGCCGCCACTGGTTATACTCATCAATGTAACATATCATTGAAGAAGATAGTACTAATACATCTAAGCGAAACATGAAACAGAACAAGACCCAGAAAAATAACGGGGTAACGGTCACAACTGGAATCGAACTCTGTCTTAACGGGATTACGCCTCAACCAACTCAGCCATTGTGACCTAATTATTTTAAGTCAATCTCATATTTCAAATTCAGAATTAACAAAATATTATCTTCAACTAATTTTTCCCATATTTATGGCTGCTATCTTTTGGATGATTACAAAGTTATAACAAATTTATTTGTAACCTAGATAGTGTCTCGGATATCTGAATTATTTTTAGATTTTTTCTTTTCTGTTTAGGCTGTTACCTTTTTATTTGTCTGTATCTTGTTCTGTTTCATGTTTCATTTGGATTTATTAGTATTATCTTCTTTTACAACGATTAAGGCGACGCACCATGTTGTGTAACATTTGGAATAGGGTCGCAAACAATAACACTCCTTATGTAGATGGCGATAAGGTTTAAATTTCCGCCTAACACCAGCCAATTAAGTTATTTATAAAATGATCGAAAAAAAATAAAATAAAAGGCACTTTTTGGCCATGTTTTTTTCTTGCATAAATCAAAACAGGCGGATGGTGTTAAGCGGGAATTTAAACGTTATCGCCATCTACGTAAGGGTTATTATTGAGAGCGGCTCAATATAAAATATTACACGACGTAGTGCATCGTCTCAATTCAATTTTTTGTAAAAATAGTCAAATGGTTATCAATTAATTAAAGGTTTTTTTATTTATTTAAATCTTTTATTACCTTACCAGTATAATAGTGGTTAAGTTACCAGCCATACAATATAATATATATATATTTTTTTTTTTACCCATAGTTTTTTAAATGTTATTCCTAATAAATTATGATCACCTTATTCTTATTTATCTAACCCTAAGATGTTATTTTAATAAAACTATTGTGTATAATTTGTACAAAATAAAATAATAAATCGCATATAACCCCAGAGAACTTTTTTTTATTACAGCGAAAGATTCAAAAAATGCCATCCATATAATCGTGAATAAGTCTTTTCAAAGGCTGCCCCACGGTGTCTGCCAAAAGCTATTGAATGACATTCCAAAAGTTTGTCAGCCACCTCTGGTCTAGAGTACTCAAATGCCTGCAAAAAACTCGACTGCAGAAATAAGCTGAATATTTCAGTCGTCTATGGTTAACTGTAGTGCTAAGATCTGAAATTTCCGCGTCCCTTATAAACTAGCCGAAAAATTAATAGGAGTTGTTTAAAGCCACAATAAATAGATTTAAATTAAAGTTTAAACCTTCTACGTTTTGTGGGATCAAAAGTTTTAGTTAAGATTTCAAAGTGTGAGTGATTTTTGCGCAAAAACTAATTAAAGTAAAAAAATATTAAATGTCAAGTTGAGTGACTTTGTCTATGCAATAAAACAAATATTAAATAGTGATTGCCACCATCAATTTTTCATCAAGCATAAATTAAAGAGGGGCATTTGTGAACTTACTAAAATAGTGATGTCTAGCACACGTAGCAAAACCCCAATAATTTCGGAAGATAAATTGAACATGGATAAGATTATTGAATACATTGATAAAAAATTTGAAACCCTGAAAAAAGATATATTTACAAAAATTGATTTACAAACTACAGAAACTACAAAAAGTATTGATTTTATCAGTGCTCAATACGATGAGATGTTAAAAAAAATTGAGGTCTCAAATAATTTAAATCGAGCGATTCAAACAGATTTTGAAAATATAAAAAAAGACCAAATGGAAAAAAATATGATTATTAAAAAACTTGAAATCCGACTTTCTGATTTGGAAACGTTATCAAAATCTAATAGTTTGGAAATAGCAGGAATTCCACAACAAAACCGCGAACAACCTGTGGAAATTGTTAAAAAAGTTGCTGCCGCAGCAGGAATCCACCTCTTACACACTGATATAACTGACGTCACGAGAGTCTCAGACAGACGAAATGAAGCCCCTCCTAAACTTCTTGTGACCTTTTCCGATAAAAGAAAAAGAGATTCCCTCCTTGATAAGAAAAAGGAAATAAATTATAATGAAATCAAGGATCTGGCGACATCTCGAATCTTCATCGGGGAAGAATTAAGCCCGTATCATAAAGAAATCCTATGGAAAACAAAACAATTATCAAAAGAAAAAAATTACCAATATGTATGGTACAAACAGGGTAAAGTTATGATACGCAAAAAACAAGATGATAAAATTATCTACATTAAGCACCTTGATGATATGGTGAAAATAATTTAGTGAATAATATGAACAACATTACTTAATCCACTTAATAATTTAAATTGAGAAAATGAATAACGCACTAACAACAAACATACCAAACATATCATCCATAAACAATAATTTTAACATAATGCACCAGAATATTAGAAGTATCAATAAAAACTTTGATGAACTACAAATATTGATGAAAAGCTTAAATTTAAAATGGGATATTATTATTCTTACTGAATGTTGGCTAACTGATAAATACTACCCCCTACAAATTGGGAATTATGTCCCTTACTCTACAATAATGAACAACACAAAAAATGATGGTGTCATCGTATATATTAAAGAAGATATAGAAGCTGATGTCAGAGAGATCTGTATCAATAATGCAAACTGTCTAAGTATATCAATCGGTAATGACACAACAATACTCGCAATTTATAGATCTCCTTCTACACAAAATCTAGAACCATTCCTCAACTCCTTATCTAATCAACTAAGTCTACTAAAAAGAACTAAAGATGTATTTATCATCGGTGATATAAATATTGATATTCTTGAAAATGGCCATCCAAAAAAATTTGATTATATGCAAACACTAGCATACCATGGATATAAAAGCCTAATTGATGAACCAACACGTGTATATAATGAAAGCAAAACTTGCATTGATCATATCTTTTGTAAAACTAATAGAAAAACTCAAGCCATTATTTGTACTACCACACTGACAGACCATTATACAATAATTCTATCAATTATTGTATAAAAATACATATGTAAACCAAAAAAAGAAATCACTCCTAACGAAATGTGAAACAAATTGGGAAAACGTCAAATGCGAGTTAACAGTGAATGACTGGACAAGCCTTCTGGAAAAAGATGATACTGATACTGCTTGGAGTTATTTTATAGAAGTTTTACAGAACATTATCCTATCAAACACCAAAACCATAGAAAAAAAGTTATCTCATAAAAATTTACACATTAAACCTTGGATTAGTCAGAATATTATAAACTCAATTAGAAAAAGAGATGAACTGCACAAAAAAGTCAAAAACAACCCTTATGATATCCTAACACTTCGATTCTACAAAAGATATCGTAATACATGTAAAAATGTAATACGTTATGCTAAAGAAACATTCTATAAAAACAAGATTGATGAATGTAATAATGATTCACGTAAACTCTGGCAGATCATAAATGAAATAACTAATGCTAAAGCCTCACATAATGACAATAGCATTAAGGAATTAAACATTGATGAGGTTCCCACATCTTTCACAGAACACCCGGACAAACTTCTTGACTTTATAAACAACTATTTTTGCAATATAGGCTCAAACTTAGCAAATAAAATTAAACAAAATTCAATTAGTACTATCGAAAATACAGTGAGGATTGACGATGTAAATCAAGAAAACAGCCTCAATATTGTCAAGATAACAAGTGATGAAATAAGAAATATTATAGCCTCCCTAAATATAAATACTTCATCGGGAAATGAACTGATATCAAGCAAATCAATTAAATATCTACAAAATGAGTTAATCCACCCACTGACGTATCTTATAAATCTGTCAATATCAAATGGTATTTTTCCTGCTTGTCTTAAAATTGCTACGATCATTCCAATATATAAAAACGGTCCCAAAAATGATGTATCAAACTATCGACCAATTAGTATTTTAACTACACTATCAAAAATATTAGAAAAAGTTATAAAAAAACAAATGCTTACATTTTTGGATTCTAATAAAATATTATCATCTACGCAGTATGGTTTTAGGGAAAACCTGAGTACTGGTGACGCTATAGCTAATGTAACAAATACAATTATTAGAAAATTGGATGAAGGCAAAAAATGCCTAGCAGTTTTCATTGATCTTCAAAAAGCTTTCGATACCATTGACCACGAAATACTGTATTTAAAACTAAAAAAAAAATGGAATATCCGAAACAACCCTAAACCTACTTAGAAGTTACTTAACGGGAAGAGAACAATTTGTACAAATTGGTAAAAGAAGGAGCAAAACTCTACCAATTAAGTACGGTGTCCCCCAGGGAAGCGTATTAGGACCTATACTATTTCTAATTTACATAAATGACCTTATGAATCTTCCCATCAAAGGAAACATAATGAGCTTTGCAGATGACACTGTAATTTTATTCCATGAACAAGATTGGACAAGCACATATAAGGAGGCTGAACATGGCCTAACTGTTCTTCAAAACTGGCTTAAAGCAAACTCCCTTACATTAAATGTGAATAAAACCAAATATTTAATTTTCTCCAAAAACAAAAGAGGACAACCAATGAATGAGCATATACTCAAACTACATGAATGTCAAAAAAAATTTCCTCAATGTTCCTGCTCGATTATAACTCAAACCAAAAGCATAAAATATCTTGGTATTGAAATTGACGATAAACTACACTGGGATTCACACATTGATCGTACTTCAAAAAAGTTAACTAAACTCATCTACTTCTTCAAAAAATTACGGAACATTTTGTCAGCTAGGGATTTAAAGAGAGTTTACTATGCTTTATGCCACTCCAAATTGGAATATGGAATAATAGGATGGGGCTCAGCAGTATCAAAACATATAAAACAGCTGAAGGTAACTCAGAATTGCATCATAAAGACCATACTAAAGGTTCCCATAAGGACATCAACAACAGAAATTTTTAAACAATTTGACGTTCCAAGCATACAGAAAATCTATGCCAAAAACATTTTGGTACAACACCTCAAAAATAATTCTCAGGAAAACACCTCACATACTCATAATACCAGAGCCAAACAAACAGAGATACTAACTATACCAAAGTGTAACTCTACCTTTGGACAAAGAAGCTCTGAATTTTTAGCAGTAAAGGTATATAACAAACTCCCACTTAGTATCAAACAAATCAAAACAAAAAACAACTGCATTAAGAACATTAAATCTTGGCTTAAGGAATTACCGGAAAAAGAACTTACTAGCATATTTAAAACATCGTCGTAGAAGTTTCTGGAAACCCTTACCCAAAACATGAAGTCGAACCATAGAAGTCGCTGAAAAATTATTCAAAACCTAGTCCCCCTCAGCACAGGATCTCCTAGTGAGGAGGACTATAAAAATCTATATCAATTAATCATATAAATATATATAATTCTTATAAAAATGTTTAAAAAAATGTAATATAGTAACTAAATAAAAAAAAAAAAATAAAAAAAAAAAAAAATTTAAATCTTCAGCTCATTGGGTTAATTTGTTCAGTTTCGGTAACGCTAATTTGATGCTGTCAATGCTAATCCGATCGTTTGGAATATTGAAAGTGACGGAGTCATGACACATTCATGTTCACGTATAGCTAATCACGTAATGGCGTAGACAACCTCAACTTTCCCCACTCTACCCATGTCAGGGCTCTGCAAATCACACCGTGTGTAGGGCCCATTAAAGGAGACGCGTATTTATCGTACCCAGTAAAATATCAGGTATATTCATGCCGTACTTGTCCTTGCGATAAATCTTCAAAATACCTGGTTCCGTATTTGTAAAGATCACAGGCCTTGAAGTACTTCGCATTTTAAAATACTCTGGTCTGTTAGAAAGTTGTATTGGGAAAAGGGACATAGTATTTTTGCCTATGGTATTTCTTTAGTGGAGTGGAATTACTCTTCACTCCACAGAAGAGGGAAAGAGATAGGTATATTATGTCGATTTCTGTGATGAGTCGTACTGTAAAATACTACCTTTTCGCTCGGTCCTATTAGAAAGGTGTACGAGGAAAAAGGACAGTAATGACCAGTCGGGGGTACCCACGCGTAGTGTGTTCAATTCCTCAGCTGGCTAAGTCCTCCATCACAACACAAGCAACATTTTCCGCTTACTGTAGAGGCAGTAGATATTCAAATATTGTCAGGTTATTCGTAAACCAGGAATGTTTCTTTATTTTTTAAGAAATAATAATGCGTATTCAACCTACGATAGTATGTGTAGTTTCTGTTCAATCGCATTATCCGTTGAATACGTTTAGCTGGCTACAGACTGTTTCAATAATTTATTTAAGTTTTTTTTTTTAAGTTAAATAAATTTCCTACTCTTTTTTATATCTGTGAGAAAATCTAGTCCCACGTTCCCAAATTATACAATACCATACATTGTTTTTGAATGGATGTATTTACTTAAAATTACTCCAAAAATGGTGCCTATTACCTACTTCATTATATTAGATTATGTAACCTACATTACACTACGAAAGTACAAACTATAAAAATCAAGCAAACATTATGTGTATTGAACACCCTCGTAATTCTGGCTCGTTACTCCCCTCCCTGCCCCTCAACTTCTCTGCTCAGTGCTCAGCACACCTCAGGACCCAAAGTAGGTATATAGTATTTTGTAGCTGGTATTTTTTTGTACATGCAGTCATTGTACCCAGTAACGATAAGTACTCGCAGGACCCACCTCTAGGACCTATCATGAAGTCTTCAGTAATTAGTCGATACTCCCAGTATCATCCTGGCAAAATCTTTCAGAATTAAAATGTTGCTTAAAATGGCATAGATTGGTGACAGCATCTGAAAAGCCAGCCACTTTCCAACCCTCCCTTTAGCCGCATCATACCTCAATTGCCACAGTCCCACTGGCTTCAGGCAATTCGTGTGGGTATTCACATTTAAAAGAAACCACGGTCCAAAACACTTACCAGCAGTCTTCATCGAATGGATATTGATTCAACTCTCACATTTTTCGCAATAAAAATATGAATCCAGAATGCCATATTTGTTTGTAGGTCAGGATTAGGGTAAGGAGTGAATTGTAACATTATTGAAAGACTCGTGTCAGATGGTAAAAATGTATTTATTGTTTATTCAGACGTTCTCCTGTACCGGGGGCTCGTAGCCTTCGGGGCGCTCGGTGGGGCGGCCCTCGGGGTCTGCGCCGGCGATGGGGGCACCACTCTCCTCATGGAGCTCCTTCAACCTGCTGGAGTCCATGCGGGGCTTCTTCAGTACCTTTACCTGGAGACAACAAATACAACAGATTTAGTACAAGTTCTGATGCTTGAATACATCTTTACGGCAACCGTTATTTTATTAGTAATAATAATGTGATAGCTGTACCATAGCTTTAATAAGGTACATTAAAAACATGAGGTACATTAAGGTTCATAACAAATAATGCTGAAAACTGAACAATGTTCCATTCCCGCTGAGAGCTCTGTTGTAACTTTCTCTTTCTGTTACATGTGTCTTTTATTAGTGAGGTTACGATGGAATTATCTAAAGTTAACACAATATCAAAATTTACACATCTGCACCCTTGTTATGAAAAACCTAGTGATTTTGTTGATAAATGATATTTGACAGGAAAAATAAACTAATCAACTCTATTTGACTCAAATGGACACAAAACTCCCAGACCAAATATGTATATAATTTGTAGCTCCCTTGAATGGTGTTCCCAGAAAAAAGGGCACTTTAAAAATAATCATAAATTTATTATCATTATTACATTTTTGAACAACCAGATATACCACTAATATGATAAGGCAAAATTGTACAAAGCTAAGTATGCCGAACCTGTAATTCTGTGTAATACTTAATGGAGTTAAATGCTTAGAACAATTGAATTTTAACATAATCAGTGTGCTCAGACAAGAAATATCAAAAGGGAACTTTATTTCTCTTCATATTTGTATCAAAGCGAGCTGTGTGGATCATCATTACACACTGATCAACTAAACAGACAAAACGAACAAGCTTAAATTTAATTTTGATCACAAAGCCAATCTTAATACTGAAAATTAGAAAATAATAAGAGACGATTCTTCAAATCATATTTTTTTTACTTTGGAATTATTATGGACGAAATGGGTGCACCTCGAGGTAGTAATAATTCCACTGGATTGCAAATGTGGCCAGCCTCAACTTCAACAGCTAAAGGTTAATGAATTATGATTTCTTACCTTCCTGATGTAAACGTCATGCAGGGGGTAGATGGTCTGACAAGCCTTCTCGATGTCCTTGGCGATTGAGTCGGGGAGCAATTTGCTGACGACTCCCTTCAGGTCGGTGGTGGTGACGTTGCGAGCAATCAGCTCACACATCTTCTTGCGGATCTTACGCACCTGTGAACAACACGCCAAGATTGGTTAGTTCATGTAAGGTGAACTGGGCGGGTGGGATGGTATGGAGAGGTGTCAGACAAGAAATATCAAAAGGGAACTTTAGTTCTCTTCATATTTGTATCAAAGCGAGCTGAAGTGTTGCATCATTGTAAAGTAATAACAATATGATAAAGTGTTGCAAATACAGTATACAATTAATTTTGTTTTTACCCAAGGGATCATTCCATGGAATACCGTGTAATTTTTTTCACAATACATTGTGTTTTGGAAAATGGGTTAATTCTAATAAGAATATTTCCATTTCCTATTGTTTACAATGCTAAATCGAAATCGTGTAAAATCAATTCGAAACCAAAAAATCGACTATTCATTTGAAGGGTTTACAATTACTAGAAAGAAGTTTTGTTATTAAATTATTTCAACTACTAAATCAGCCTTCCAAAAGCTCAATAAGTCCATCGGAGCTTCAATAATCCATATCCAGGTTAATCCGAATGTTGCCGTGATCTGAACTGCCCGACAACCCTTCATTCCGAGGCTGCTAAAAGCTTTTTGCTAATGTTTTTTCTGTAGTACATAAGAGCTCTTGCACCATATATAGGTTAACGTGGTTCTTGTTTACAAAGTTGCAGCGTTAATTAAGAGATAAAGCCTTTTCTTGGTCAGTAAATATAACGAACCAGATTAAAAATAGGTCAGTTTTTGACTAAGCGAATGTGTTTTGAAGTTAATTAAATATAATCTTCCTAAGCAAACAGCTGTTTAATTTAATTTTTCTATCTAACATACGAAAGCTTTGCGAGTTCGAACAGATGTTATTTTACATTAGTTTGGATTACCAAGTCTTTACTTGTAGTTAGTTAAACATGGCAAACTGTAAAAAATTACAGTTTGAAGAGTTAAAATTATGAGGTGACTGAACCACACAAATATAGCTGTACCACGGATAAAATTTATAGGCCTAAGGCCAAGCACACAATCATGATCTATTAACATTATATTTGGAAGGTAAGGGGTGGTTGGTGTATAATGTTACCTGTGTGTGTTGAGCATAGCTGGTCTTGCGCTGGCTCATGGGATCCTTCATGGTGAAGCCGATGCAGAACACCCTGAGGAGGTAGCCGTCAGTGGTCTTCACGTCGGTGCATGCCTCGATGAGGGTCTGCCATTTCTTTACCATCGATCTATGAAGAAATAATATTGGCAAATTGTTACTTTCTGTAGCTATAAAATAAAATCGTTAAATCATTATTTTTGTGGCTGTACAAAAAATATTCTCTGGAAAGTGCAACTGTGAATATGGGTCTATTAAAGCCAGGTGCTATTGCTCTGCCATAAGGTAAACATACAGAAAAGTGGGCAATGGTTAGTACACATTATTTTTATTTAAAAACAATGCATTTTAATAGTTATTTCATTCAAAATTTTATTAATTGTTGATTTGGCGGCTACTGTTATTGATATAAAAGTTTCAGAGGTAGTATATTTTCTTCTCTCATTTATTAACCTAAATATATATATACACCCTAGCAAAATAATTGTTAAATTTAACGAATTAATCAGGCAACAACCTGGATTATAGTAAAGCTTCCAAAACATGAAACACGTCTGATGATTTCGAAACCGAATCATCTATTCTCAGAACAGATACAAAATTAGACTAAAATCAGATTGGCAACCATAGAGCTGGAGATAAGACTAAACAATATTTACCTGAGTTTATCAGTGGTAAGGTCCATTCCGTGGAAGTTGGTCAAAACCTCACGGCCCTGGACATCCTCAGCCACCAGGCGGAACTTGCGGAAAGACCTGAGTAGTTGGAGAAGCACAAACACACGGTTAGTAAATCCTCTAGGAAACTTGGTTTCTGTAGAGCGGAGATGCATCAGTGTACTCAGACAAGAAATATCAAAAGGGAACTTTATTTCTCTTCATATTTGTATCAAAGCGAGCTGTGTGGATCATCATTATACACTGATATATTTTTTATAAGCAAACAAAACACTTTAACGAGACAAACGTGAGACATGGCAAGCAAGAAATGCCAGATATATGATTAACAGTCCTTTACGCTAACAGTCAAATTCTTGTAATAGTATTACAAATACAATCAATGATCTAATGAATAAATTGCGAATAATCGCCACTTTTAACCATAACTTAAATGTACGGATTTGTGATCAGCTAAATGAACATCTTTAACATTTTCAGCTACCTCGAGAAGACCACTGAATTAATATTCTCATTACTACACAGTATAATGTAAAATGTGATAGTAATAACAATGAAGTTATAGCATTTCATTTACTAGATTATTGTGGAAGTGTCAGATTACTGATTTAATTAAAATATAAACAAAAGAATTAAAATAGTATTGACAAATAATAATGTATGGTAACTTATGGTAAATTTGAGCTAACCTTTCGGCATCCGACTCGTTCTGCAGATCAGCGAGAGACACCTCGAAGACGCGGCCCTTCAGACCTTCAGAGGCGATCTTGGTTCCCTGGACAACAAAATAGAAACGTTAATAACTTCTTCATAGTGAGTGATACTGTTGGCTTGAGGTGTTATCATGGTAGGGGGTTTTGGAGATAGCAATTTACTGTAATACAATAAATTTACCTAAATAACGACTCACTTGTACCGCATTAAACCGTTGTATGCGTTCAGCCCTAATTAGGGTCCTAATAAGTCTGTGTACCACTTGACTGAGGGACATTTACAGATTTGTTGAAATTAGGAATTTGCTCTCTAAGAGATGTGTCCACTTAGCCGATGGGTCACTGGAGAACACGCGATCATACTAATAATATCTTTTTTAGAATAATTTGCGATGCAATTTAGTCCTTAATGCTTCGAAAAATGTATGAAAAACAAAATCAGCATCATTTGGGCTAATAAATCTTTAGGTTCCACCAATAATTTTCTGTTTTAAACGACGGCCTTAACAGGTTAAATGTAACGTCTGACTAATCAAAATGAAATTCATACTATGTAGCTTATTGGAAAAGTCTCTCGCATTACTAGGCTTACACATTATGTACAGGAGCTAGTTTTAGTTTCAAAATAACTAACCCCATAAACCCCCCATATGACATTTGATTCAAGACGTGGTAATATATAAAAATTTATGTATAGAAATCTTCATGCAGTTTTCTATTACGAACGAGGTTGAGTATATTCATGTTTGATTTAACCTCAAAAGGTGTACGACACCACATTTTTAACAGGTTAAATAATTTTGCTTTCATTTTATATTCAGTCAGTAAAATATGGAGCAAGCTTTATATCACTGTACTGATAAAGGAGGAGAATGCTGATAGGATAAAATACATTATAATAGTAAAGTAAGGTTGACTTGCCCATGACTTTAGAAAGCCGTAAATCTCTGAATAAAATTATGTAAGGTCACTAGTTAGTAAATGGGTGTAATATTTAGAGGTTATGAATAATAGCATTTAGGAAGTCAGAAAAGTGCGCTCAGACAAGAAATATCAAAAGGGAACTTTGTTTCTCTTCATATTTGTATCAAAGCGAGCTGTGTGGATCATCATTACACACTGATCTGACATTTTGAGGAGTTGAGAATATAGGGATTTCAAAAAAATATATCTTACCTGAGTACGGTTGACCAGGGTCTTGCCGATCTCCCTTTTGGGGAACATGGATGGTGACTTTACATCGTACCAATCCTTACGAGTGAAAGGGTCGATACTGAAACAACATTTTTCGATTACAAACACGAAGCAAACACATGTAACAGAAATAAATCATACCGAATTTAATACGAACTTCTGCAGAACAGAACATAAAACTATTCCACGAACTATAAAATCACTTATAACCGGCCATCGAACACATGTTTAGGTTAGACTTTGACGTGACAAACCGCGCATGAGACCCGATATTTCATCCCAAGTTATCGAAGCCATCGGGAAGAATTTTCACTAAAACTTGAGAAAAACGATTGTTGAAGAGTTTAACAGAACATTTAAAACAGTAATTCACAACTTACATCTTCTTCTTAACTCCCTTTTTCCCCCCTTTTGATAGCCCCTTATTTTTACCAACCGCCATGATGAATGCGGAGACAAGAAAGAAATAGACAATAATAAATACGGAAACTGCTTTGACTTTTCAGTGTGGCCATACTAGAAACAAAATTTATTGAAAGCCTTTCAAGATGAATAAAAATAAATTAACTGTGCAATATTTACAAATTTAAAAAATATATTTAATACATAATGTAAAACCTGAACAAAGAGAAAAATATCTTAGTTATAAAATACCTACCTGAAATAAGTTTTCTTATAACGGTTTTGTTTCAAATGATTATTGTAATAAATAAAATATAAAATGATATCGATGCATTCCGGTAAACGGTAATGATTTATATATTTAAACATGCATAGTAAATTTAATTACAAGCGATAAGGTGGGTATTTTATTTTTTTAGAATTAAATTAAAGTGTTACGTTTGTATTATGTCATTGTATGTCCATACAATATCGCAGTAATTTTATCTGAGATGAGAATAGTTCATAATTATTGTCTTTAGCTCCTACGAAAATTTATTATACGAATGTATAATTAAGCCGTTTTGAAGAAATGTATTTTTTTTTTGTAATTATTTTTTATTTTTAATAATATGTTTACATGGTACATAATTAATTTTACATCTTGGGTCTTCTTACTACTCTTCCATTGAAAGCATTTGCTTGTGTATGGAAGGGGAGTGTACATAAATGTTGTTGTTAGTTAGTACTTAAATAATTCATTGTACATAAATGTATGTTTGCTGTAGTATTTTTTGATAGTAGTGAAGGATAATATATTAATATAATAAATTTTTAAAAAAGAAAAGTATTCTTCGAAAGCAATCACTTTATGGTGTGTGTTGGTTTGTTTCATGTTATGTAATCAAACAAAAGGATTAATTTTAACAACTAATTCGTTTAAATTTATTCACCAATCAAACATTTAAAACTAAATAAAATACATGTGTGGCCATACATATACAAGGAGTCCGGGAGAAAATTTTTATTTATTTGAGAAATAAGAAAAGTACATATAAAATAATATTAACTTTGGGTTTGTACATACTATGAGATTTGAATACTACTCTTCCACGGAGGAGGAGTGGTGTTGAAAGAAAAGTGTACAAACCAATATTGTATTTAATAATAGGATAGGAACATGTAAAGTACATTAACTTCATGAAATGATTCTAAATTATCATGATAGTACACCAAGATAGTGATTGTTAAGGCTCTCGACTAGCAAGCCGAAGGGCGCAGGTTCAAATCCCGAAGTGAGCAAGTTAATTTGTGTATATTTGATTGAATAAAAATAATATGTAGTTTATTTGCGGCATATTACAATGTTAGATACTCCAGTTTGGCCCTGGTGTAAGACCACCATTCATAATTGAAAAATTGCTTAGAATCGGCTCTATCCGTGTTTGGTGAAGAGATCTGAATAGCTGGGTACATCTCCACGTTCATCTTCCCCATTTAACCCCCACCCCCCTAATACCTTCAGCCTCACAATATTCCCCAATTAGGGATGCCATAGTCTCATTTGCTCCAGACGGTTGAGAGCAGTTAGGATTCTTGTTCGGTATTCACATTTAAAAAATGATATCAAGCTTTTGAGGTAGTTTTAAGGTAAAAAAAGATTAATTATTTGTGTGGAAAAAATATTATTTTGTGGAACAATATAAATGAATATGAAAAAACAACGGAAATAGTTTTTTTCAAATCTTTTTTAATTATACCATCCTCAATAACCTCCCAAAATAAGTTCCCTGGACACCCAGTTTATAGGTACCCCTCAATTATAGTCTTATTAATACAATGTTTGCGTGGAATCAGTAAAGATAAGGCCTTACTCATAAATTTGTACACATCTGATAAACAACAATTAATGTGTGGTAAATGTTGTTTATCTATTCTGTAAAATTTAAAACGCATAAGGGGGTAAGAATTTCCACAAGAAAAAAGAAGAATTTCACTCGGTAAACCACCCAGTTAATAAATAACATGTTCATCAATTTCATTACAGGCGAAAATATTTTGAATATAAGAGACACCACTTTTATATTGAATGCTGTACCATGTGCGTTGTAATAAAAAAATACAAACGCACCTGTAAAAGTGGACAAAAGTGAAGCTAAAGAACTAACGAAATAATTTTTTTTTACACTCGTGGGTAAGTTTACACGTAAATGGTGTTTCGTATTGTTTCTACAGAAGTGATATGATAAGTTTGTACTGTACATTTCATAAATAAACCACTCTCGTACATTTGTACAGTAGCTTCTGACGCTAGCGACGTCCGCATAAATAAACTAGACGTCCGCAATGCCCAAATCTCGAACCTGGTATATTTATGCTCGAACCCATCCCAAATGCACCAATAGTTAATTCATTCGCAACCCAATGAAAATAATATTAATCAAGTTCCTACTTTTGTTTTTTTTTGCTGGCAACTCGCAGGAAAAACCTTCTCAAACATTTTCGTGTCTATGGGATATTTTAAATTTCAAACAAAACTGCCAACGAGTGGTTCATTTATGCTGCCAACAAAACTCGAAGTTCGTAAAGAGGCAAACATTTTCGACTCGTTATAAACTGTATGTTCTGTTAATTACTGTTATATTAGTATTTGTGCAATATCTTCCTTCCTTGGTAGATTTGAAATTCACCCAAAATGATCAAAAGACCTTCAGCAGCGCAACGTCTATCGGAAATCTGCGATTCGTTGAATCCAAACAAAAACAGGGGGTAAGCAAATCATATTTTTACTGTCATCGGAGTTTCATAACAGAGATTTGTGCATTTATTACTAGGCTTTTACATTTTATTACACGTAATGACACGCATGTTACCTATAAAATATTGAGATATAATGACGATATATAAAATGTACATTAGTACATAATAATGAAACAAGATAAATATAGAGAGTGCAGTAAAAAAATATCCAGGACTGTCAAGAATGGCATACAATTTTCATAACATTATTTGATAGACTTTCAATACCGTGGTATCGAAATACGCATTACCTAAAGTTGTAACAGAAAAATACCACGTAGTAGCGATTTTAAAACATTTATAAGAACCATATCCTTCTATAACATACCAATATATGGGGTGGGATCAAAATAAAAAGGATGATGTCAAAATCTAATATTTATTAGCAGGGTACAAATTAGCGAGAGTTAAGATATTAATTATGATATACATAATGAGAACAAGAGACTCTATAATTAAGATTGAATAATATCTCAGAGTGCGTTCAAGGTTCCACAGGAAGCACTTGTAGATTGGAATTTATTGTAAAGCATTATTTCGTATTTGTGTGACATTAAATAAGACTATAAGAACCGACCTTGTTACCCGCCTGTTAAGTGTGTTCTTACTGTTAAGGGGCGCCATGTGAGTTCAGGAAATTGAACTCGCAAAATGTAATAATGATTAAGCCCGATGTCCAGCAACATCTAGCTAGCTAACACGTTTCCAAAATGTCGATCCATAATGTTGTGTGGAGTTCACCCTCTTTCCAGTAGACCGTCTCCGATTCGCTTCCCGTTGAGTACTGTTTCTCTAGTTCTCCGTGAGTCGCGCTGATTGCTACTCCTCCAAAATGGGCGGCTGTACAACCGATAGCTAGGCGGTCCGTAGTCCCAACTATGGATGAGTCAACCTTAAATTCCTGGGGTAATATTGAAACTATTACAAAGTATGCGGTCGATTCATCACGAAATTTAATTATGCATTGGTTATATTTTTACAATGGTAAGGTTCTTACGATTCCTTATAACATGCACAGAAGTAATACAATATGTTAATAAAGTTTTGTTTTAATTATTTAGTCAAGATGGCGGACACAAGCTGTCGTTCATCCCGCGTCCCAGTGGACGTTCGTTGGAGCGAGTTTCGGGAGTGCAACCCTTCGAGAGTGCCGGCGGGAGCCACTTCCAGGTGCCCCGCGTTTCCGGGGGTCTTGTGGCCAGGCACCGGAGTGCTGACTCCAACAGGAAGACCCAACTTCATTCGAGGAATAGATCTGAATCTGCTCAAAGACCAAGTACTCATGTAAGTATATTATATTATGTACTAGTGCAGACCCGTATTACGTTGTATTGCGCTTTCACCTCCTTTAGCCAATGCTTCAGAATGCCTTGCAATGCCCACCATGAGGAAACTTGTCATAAGAGTAGAGACTTGTCGAGAGAAACGTAACCTCTGGAAAACCGTTTGTGCACCAATAACAAGATTTTTTTCCCGCCGACAAACCGTTCATGCGCTGCTGGCATTGGAATTTCGCCCTAGCTGGAATTTTTTGATATTTGATTTAAACCTGTATGCCACGAGAAAGTGCATAAAATTTGATAAACAGAATCGCTTGCACTTGAAGTACTTTAGAGTTCATTTTTGATTTCCTTCAAAAGAGTCTGGTATTCCAAAGGTTAAATCATAACTTAACACTCAGGTATTTTATTGGTACACACTTGTTAATTGCTTTTATCGTCCACCCATCTCTTTTTCCTTTGGCTTTATGGAAATACCCGTAATGTGAACAGTACCATCAATTAATGCAGATGAAATTTAAATTGTTTAATATATCACCTTTGTGAAGTTTATTACCTATATATGGTGTCCGAAAACAGTAGTATGCAATGATCTATACCATGTGTATAAATGATTGCATACCATGTACAGCGCCCCTCAGGTGATTTTACACAATAATGGCGTTATACAAATTATCCAATTATTATTATTATTAATATAATTTTATTTTGTTCCAGCAATCAAGATCGCGAAGCACATTCATGACAGTGCGTGAGACGCCATCCCAGCGCACACCATTGGCGCGCCAACTGTTACAGACCCCCATGTCTGCTATGGCAGGGGTAAGAAACATACTAATTTACATAAAATGACAATAATACTGCTCTGGTAAATAAAACCAGTGTCTTCTTTGAGACAACCACATTATTTAATTAATACCATTCCTCAAAATATTAATATGGAAACATATGAAACTGCTTACTGCGGTTTAAAGCCAATGAATCCACCTAGATCTTAGCGTTTATCCCATATTTTTAGGTTCTATAAATTTGACACATTATGGCAAGTGATCGCTCAAAACGTTTTTGCAAACTTGGCATAACAAGTGTATTCAATTTGGTGTATAATTATTATTGTGACAGCTGTTTCGCCTTCCGAAGGTGTCATCAAACATTCCTCAACAGTTTCTAATGCCTTCAGAAGACGAAACAGCTGGCAAGCGTAATAATTATTTCACAGCAGACCTGGGCTGGTGCCCCAAAATACTTAATAAACCTGCTTGAATCTGTGCAAAGGAGAGCGATCCGTCTGATTGACAATCCGTTGTTAACAGACCGATTGCCTTCTCTAATGCATAGACGCAATGTAGGCATGCTGTGTCTGTTCTACAGGTATTTCAATGGAACCTGCTCCAAGGAGCTAGCAGCATTGATTCCTGATGCACCGGTGCACGCGCGCGAAACTCGACGGACACGAGCTGAACACCCGTTCACGATTGACGTTGGCTTCATGAGAACGGGCCGTTTTTACGACTCGTTTTTGTGTAAGTCGGCTCGTATGTGGAACGAGCTACCGGCATCTGTTTTTCCTCCCTCCTATAATCCGAGCCTCTTCAAGGCCCGCATTAACAAATCCTTTCCTACAGCCCCTACCTTATTCCGCATCACAACGCCGCCCAACCGGGTGGTGACATAGTTCCCCTGTCTGTACACTGCACAGGCAGGGACGCTCTTGTGAGGTGTCACATAAAAAAAAAAACGTTTATAAATAAACAATTTTTTTTTTGAAATTGAATAATAATGTTATTGAGTAAATTAAAAAAAAGCTTAAAATTAAAAGAGTGTTTATCATCATCGTCATTTTGTTTCCCTTATCCTATCGAGGTCGGGGACCAATCGCCTCGACGCAGCGCCTCCAGGCCCTGTCCTGAGCTACTTCATGTGGCCTTCGTCCATTGCATGCCCAGCGTCTCCTCGCAAATAGCTTCTGCAGCTGATTTCCCCAGTTTGGGGCGGCCAACAGGGTCTAGTATTTCTGTTAAAAAAAAAATTGATAATTTAGAATTTTTGTTTGGTTTTGTAGATTCGACCCCGCACTCCTTCCGCTGAGAGACAAAGGGGAAGACTGTCTGCATTGGAGATAGCCATTCTGGCTATGCCTGGGAAGGATAACAGGTAAGAGATAGAAGTAGACATATAAACAATATATATTCTGCACATAGTACTTTATAAAGCCGAATATTATATATTTTCCTCAACGTTTTTAGTTAATAAAGTTGTATTTTTTAAAATAAAACAAAAACTTTGTATTTAACCACGAATATTTATTATTTTACACATCGACCGGTTTCGCTTAAACCAAGCTTCATCAGGATAGAATAATAACTATTAAATACAAAGTGTTTGTTTTATTTTAAAAAATATAATGTCTAACCACAAAGTAATTGCTTCTTATGAAAAAATTAATAAAGTTGCATAAATATAACATGAATATCTAATTGAGTATAATAATAATACTTTTTTTTTTAATTCGTGCAGTCCAAGAGAGAGTTTGTACATGACGTCATCATTCTAGTTTTTTTTAATTATTATTATTTTTTTTAATGTTTCTCATCTCAACCATCTGGAGCCAGTGATACTATGGCATCCCCAATTGGGGTATGTTGTGAGGCTGAAGGTATTGGGGAGGGGAAGAATATGGGGAAGTACCTTGCTATTCAGATCTGGTCACCAAACACGGCCAAAGCCATTTCAATTCTGAATGGTGGTCTTACACCAGAGCGATACTGAGAGTATCTTCCAATCTGGAATGAGCCTGGTGAACTTGCCGGGATTTGAACTCGTAACCTTCGGCTTGCCAGTCGAGAGTAGTGGGGACCAAATCCCACCCAGGGATATAGCACCGTGATGATGATGAAAACTGCATATGAAAAGTGATCATCTTCAATGATTTGAGATTTTCATGACCGAAAGTATTATTGTGATTTATTTTTGGTTATGTATGACTTGTTGCACTTCCTCCTTCTTTAGCCAACGTTTCAGACAGTGTTACAGTGTCCATCGTCAGGGCAGATGTGTAGATTGTGGTGAAGTGTGTGTTTATGTATACAGTAGAACCCCGTTAATTCGAACCCCGATAATTCGAAAAAACGCGTAGTTCGAAATTTTCGCCAAAAAAATTTCTGCAGAAAAATTTTTTCATACAAAAATTTTTTTAATTCGAAATTCGTTAATTCGTAATTCGAAATTTATTTTTGTCAGGCAACGAAAATTTGTTTGTGTAATTCGAAAAAATTTGATTTTTGCGAAAATAAATCATAATATTTCGTAAATCTGAATCTAAAAGTCAACCGTGGCGGTAAATCGCCGAAAAATGTATTTTTACGTGGTTATACATCGTCCTAATTAGTATTATTATTTTGTAAATCTGAATCGATTTACACTGGAATGTCGTATTTTTTCAAATTTATTTCGAAAATCCTAGTTTGAAGGGCCGAGAAAATACGTTTTACGCGGATATCTGTCGTAGTTTTGCAAGTTTACACCAAATATCTGAATTTAAAGGGTCGGCCGCGACGAAACTCGGCCACGAAATTTCGATTTACGCGTAAATATATCGTATTTTTACGATTTTATTTCGAATATCTGAATTTTAAAGGGCCCGCCGCGACGGAAATTGGACGCTAAATTTCAATTTACGCGGAAATACACGGTGTCCGGAAACTCGTAGTACAAGCGGGAAACTGGAGAATCTACACCACATGAGGAACCCAAAAAAACATAAAGTTTTTTGATTTGAGCATTTTCAAAAAAAAAAAAAAACCAAAAAAAAATATTTTTCGGCTATTTTAAGGCTTAAAGTTTTTTCTGGTGTTTAGGGTTGAATAACAGATGTTTTAACCCTGCAGAGCAGAAATATTTTATGATTACACCGGGTTAAATGAAGGGTGATTTCAAAATAATGCTTCAAATCCGAGTTTCTTCATTTGTTTTACTTTCAAATAGTTTTAATTAGTTGGGTACTTTGATCTTCAGTAATAATTTATAAGAATTTGATTAAAAAAAAAAAAAAAAAAAATCAACTTCAAACTCCATTTACTCGATAACGAAAGCTCAAATAAAAAAAAAAAATACTACAAAATCGACTCCAAATGTGATGTAGATTCACCAGTTTCCCGCTTGTACTACGAGTTTCCGGACACCCTGTATATCGTATTTTTACTAACTTTACTTCGAATATCCGAGTTAAAAAATACGGCGCGACGGAAATCGGCCGAAAAATTTCGATTCACGCCGAAATATGACATATTTTTACGCATTTACTTCAAATATCTGAACTTAAAAGGCTGGCCGCGACGAAAAACTGCCGATAAAATTCGATTTACGCGGAAATATGATATTTTTACGAATTTACAACAAATACCTGAATTTAAAGGGTCCGCCGTGACGGAAATCGGCCGCGCATTCTCGATTTACACGGAAATATATCGTATTTTTGCGAATTTATTTCGAATATCTGAATTAAAATGGCCCGCTGCGACGGAAATCGGCCGCGAATTCTCGTTTTACGCGGAAATGTATCGTATTTTTACGAATTTAAATTCAGATATTTGAAATAAAGGGCCGGCCGCGACGGAAAATTACCCCGAAATCTCAATTTACGCGGAAATATATCGTATTTTTACGAATATCTCAATTTAAAGGGTAGGCCGCGACCGAAATCGGCAGTGAAATCTCGATTTACGCGTAAATATATAGCATTTTTACGAATTTATTGCGAATATCTGAATTTAAAGGGCCCGCCGCTACGGTAATCGGCCGCGAAAATAAAGAAATAATTGGTATTAATACGAATTTACAACTAAAATACCACCCGGATTTGAAGAGGCGGCCGAGAAAATCGATTTTCGGCGTATTTTTTTTTCACAAAATTTCGAATTACGTGGGAATTCGTTAAGGGGAGAGCATAAATAGAGCTAAACATCACTTTGTATTTACCTAGTAAAAGGAATACCACTAATAATTTATCTAAAAATTCTATAGGGGTAGTTAGAAAAATGTCTTATGTTACCAGTGAATTAAATTTTTTTATCGTAAACTTTTTTATTTTATATGAAATACACATTGCAACCTTACGTAAAACTTCAAAAATGCCTTCGCTGGAAGCAGAATAGCTCCTATCAGAGAGATTTTTTTTTTAAATCCATCGGTAATCTCAAAGTAAATATGATACAGGTCATTTTAAATAAATAAAAAACACTTTAACATATATGGATTTTTGTTGTGATTCAATTAAACTTCCCGAATATTTCAATTATTTTCTGTCATACAAAATCCTATGGATGAAATCATTGTCCATGGCTTGACCGAACACCGCCAGTCACTGCCAGTCTCGAGGTGAATTCGGAAGTGAGAGCACGCTTATTTTGTTTATTCTCCAGTCCGCTGCCAACTTTCAAATTTCTAATAGGAATCCAGAGGAGATTGGTGCTATAGCCAAGGGGTAAGTGGAAATTAAATATCTTATATATAATTTGAAACTTGTTTTACGGTCTCAATTTTTTTTTTCCCTTTTTCAGATAATAAAGGGACTCGCGCGTACAGCGCCTTAAGAAAGAGACCGCTCCACTGGAGGAAAAGAAGAATAAGGTTGGTCAAAATACATCATTCTGATGGACACGTTTTCTACAAATTTTTACCGACTTCTATCGAAGTCGGTAAAACGGAGTAGGTGGTGGCTTGAACTCGGATCTAATTCCAAAATGCCTTATTTCGGCATCAATCATAAATTTCTCCAGTTCTCTACCGATTTAGTTCAAAATCGGGATTAGGGAGTTTGGATGTGCACTGAACTCCGATCTAATGTCAAAATGCATAATTTCAGCATCCATCTTGGATTTCTTCAGTTCTCTACCGATTTAGTTCGAAATCGGGATTAGGGAGTGTGGATGTGCATTGAACTCGGATCTACGTCAAAAAACATAATGTTGGCATCCATTTTGAATTTATCGAGTTTTCTACTGATTTGGTTCAAAATCGGGATTAAGGAGTTTGGATGTGCACTGAACTCGGATCTTATGTCATAACTTCAGCATCCAGCTTATATTTCTTGAGTTTTCTGCCGATTTGGTGCAAAATCTGGATTACGGAGTTTGGAGATGGATTTTGCGAGACTAGTGTGAAGGTGCTTTCAACGATTCTAGCGATTCCTTTTAAACTGTCGCTAAGATTTTTTCTTAGTTTATGTACTTCATTCTACTTTTTTTGTATATCTATGTTAATATTGTAAAATATATTCTTTCCCGAGTACGAAAAAAAAACATTTAAATAAATTTTCAAATTACATTCATGATTTACAAATAAACTTTTTTTCCATTTCTATCGCATTTAATATATAATCAAAAAATATTTGTCCTAACTTAATTTTACATTTTCCCTTTTTTCATACCCATTGCTTTCTGGTAATATTATATTAAAAAAAACAGTTATTGTCATTACACAAACCATACAATCAAATTTATGAACCAAAAATCTTTTCCAAATCAAAACACGATTAGATTCTATGTGACCTTGAGTAAAATACTGAGACGTCAAAAAAGGTCCAGGGCGTAAAAGATGTGACTGTATATCCATTATTTTGCTAATATGATTTTTATTCTGTCAAGTTGTATCCATTATTTAGTAAATAAATATAAATTTTATAAAGCACGTGTATTTTTATTTCGTATTTTATCAAAATGCTGACTGATTTATCAAAACCGTGTCAATCATCCCCCTATCTACTCAAAAGACGCAGGTGTTGGTTTTGAAACCGTAGCTGTTCTGGCGGCCGACCGATTCGTTTACAAGTAGCAATAATACCTAACTGTACTGAAGTCGAGATTTGATACCGTCCCCTTAATTCGAAATTTGATTTTTGATGTCCCGTGGATTTCGAATTAACGAGGTTCTACTGTATAGGGTTTATGCCGTGTTTCGTGCGTTAATCCTCTTAGGGCCGGTATTTAAGTAAATTAATAAGTTGTTCTATTAGCCGTGTAGCCTCTAAGTACCGGATTGCAAGAACTATAATAAATCCTGTAACTGATGATGGACACTGTAACTGATGATGAACACTGTAACTGATGATGGACACTGTAACTGATGATGGACACTGTAACTGATGATGGACACTGTAACTGATGATGGACACTTCAACGGATGATGGACACTGTAACTGATGATGGACACTGTAACTGTAATGGACACTGTAACTGACGGTGGACTCTGCAACGGATGATGGAAACTGTAACTGATGATGGACACTTCAATGTATGATGGACACTGTAACTGATGATGGAAACTGTAACTGATGATGGACACTTCAATATATGATGGAAACTGTAACTGATGATGGACACTTCAATGTATGATGGACACTCTAACTGATGATGGACACTGTAACTGATGATGGACACTTCAACCGATGATGGACACTGTAACTGATGATGGACACTGTAATGGATGATGAACACTGTAACTGATGATGGTCACTGTAATGGATGGTAGACACTGTAACTGATGATGGACACTGTAATTGATAACTTACACTGTTACGCTGTCCGAATCATTGCTAAAGAAGGAAGCACAATACAGTATAAAAACCCAAAAATGAATCATAATAATTGCGTATCTTCGTTTTCTCATGAGCACTTTTCGTCTTATAGAAAAATTGGCGATCCCGGCTGGCAGAAGAAGACTTGCGACCGCGTGGTGGCGTACCTGAAGGAGCACCCGCAGGCATACGCTCTGCTGCCCAATGTCAACAATCCCCTGCGCCCAATCACCATCAAACTGTTTGTGGACCTCGTCAACTGTCTGCTGGGTCTGCCCAATCATATCAATACTGGTAACTACATACAGAAGGTTAGTTGATGTTAGTTTTATGTGTTTGGTAGTAAGTTTAGTTGTATTGAAGGATAACAAATAATTATAAGCAATAGTCTCCTAAAATATCAAGACAAATTGAAAATATCTCCCGAGTAAAAATATTTGTTATCCTAACAATTATTTGTTATCCTTTGTGCTATGCTTAAAACCTTGTCTTATAAACATTAGTTTATCATTAAAAAAATAATAATATTTAACAAGTCAAAAATATTTCACCAACAAATGAAGATATTATATGTGTCGACGCCATCTAGTGAGAAATTTAGCACTATCAAAGCCTTTCCTACAAAAATAAAGTTGGTTGTTTACAGGTGGAAAAAATATAATAAGCAGTAATTGTTGATTGAGATACTAGTACATATTGAATTATTTGGCGGGTTGGAAATAAGCCGACGTAGCTCAGTGGTCCAGAGCACCTGACCGGACATCAGAAGGTGCTGGTTCAATTCCCGTCGGCGGCATTTATTTTTACTCAGGAGATATTTTCAATTTGTATGGATATTTCAGGTGACTAATTATTGCTAATAATAATTTATTATCTGATGTTTTAATTTTTTGTTTGTTTGTCTGCAGCTGCCCATCACGGCCCGCAAGATCCTGTACCCCGGGGTGATGACCAAGTCCTGGCTGAAGTCTGTAAACACCATGCACACCTACCCCAACATGCTGGCCTTCCTCGCCTACCTCGTGGACTTCTCCAGAATCAGGGTGAGTCCGCAGCTTCCTATTGAGCGGGTACTTCTTCATGAGCCTTCTGGCGTCCAGTTTTAGACGAGGGTCTCACTCAAGTTTTTCAGATTTGCTAATTTTTGATGGCTCACATCTATCTTAATAATGGTTGGTGTTATCACAATAAGGAAGTTGAGTCCGTTTTTTTAATTTTTTTTTATCAATGTTCGCATTCAAACTTAAATACTGGTATTTTTTTTTTTTTTTTTAAGTTTGTTTTCATAATTAAATTAATTCTCAAAGTTTAAATTTTATTCAGCCCGCCAAAACGAGCGGAATCCGAGCGGTAAGAGGCGGGTTGTGGTGTGACGTCATTCGAACTGTGAAAACCACGTCGCTTAAGCATTTTGTATGGAAAAATTTTTAATTCTTCAACAAGGAATTCCAGTAATTTTTTTACCAATGTTAACCGTCTATTAGAATTGATGTTATTAAAAAAAAAAGAAAATTGATTAAGATTTCATAGTTAAATTAATATTTTAAGTTAGAATATTTGCTTTTCCCGCCCGGTACGGTACTTGTACAGTATTGCCGTCGCTACTTGTTGACGTTCCCCGCGCGAATTCAGGACCACCGCGCAGAGAAGTAAAGACCAAAAGTAAAATAACGGTTTACAGCCCAGTTCGCTGTGAGACTTTTCTGGGCGGCCGGCGGCCTGAAGTGTATCACATGTTATGTCACATGTATAATAATAAAAACTTCTAAGTTATGCAATAAACAACATATTATTATAAAGCACTATACGAATATGTATCTTTAGAAATCCATTTCATATAATAATAACAACAAATACGTACATATATTTGACAAACCCAAATAAACCTTTGGCCTATACACCTCTCTCATCTAAACCGACCATCTCTCATGTAATAGAAAGAGATGCACCATAGGTGATCCGTTGTACGTACAAGTCACGACACATGTGACGTCAGAATTCTTTCGACCAATCGTGGAGCGTATACAGTCTATTGCTATTGAATGCTTTTTCAAAAACGTTTAACTAATTCTAAAAATAATAATATAGAAATATATTTATATATTTAGAATCGATATTTTTTGATCTACATGAACATATTTTTTATAAGTCTAAATATTTTTCACTCAACTTCCTTATTGGTGACCCAGTATTTTTGCCCTGTATGTATTTTATTATTATTATTTTTTTTTTTTGAATATATAAACACATTACAATAATTTACAAATGTAGATATTTCGAGGCTGATTGCGAAAAAATTAGAAATTTTTAACAAAAAATTGCCCAACTATTTATTGAATGTAAAAATTATTACGATCCTTAACCACTCAGAACATTAGAACGTCAAAAGACGTAAATATGATAATAGCGGTCAAGACATTAGAACGTCTTTTCACGTAAATGCGCGAGATTTTACAAAAATCGATTTATATCCATCACTAGTACACGGATTGCCATGATTTAAAAAACAGAGTATCGATAATGAATAATGCTACGCGTCTGTATTCAACAATATCTATGGAACGTAGAACTGCATTATCTAAGCCGATTGAATCTGTCATCTTGTTCGTTCATAATTTATTGCGTTTCTAAATAATTTATTAAAAATATTTTAGTTTGGACGGTTAATATTTTGAGGTGACTAATAGTTTTTAATTATATTTCTTCAATATATAAAGTGTTATTTCTTTATGATACTCAGAAAAAATACATTTTTCACGGCTTTGAAATAATGGTTATCGATTCTTACATATTTTTGACGTTTTCATAAAATATATATTTAGAAATGCAAATATTTACTTATAACAACACAATGCGATAGTGATTTTCATAATCTTTCCAAAACATTTTTTAGAATGAGGCTACGTTTCCCAAGACGTGAGTTATGATGCTTTTAGCAAAACTCATAAATAACACAGATATTATCACGTTTTGACAGTTCTCAAAGGAACACATAGTATATAAATGTCTTTGTCTGAGAGGTTAATATTCATTTTGCTCTTTCCAGTAACAATTAGCTACAACCTACCGTTTTAACCGAACACAGTCCATCTTTGCCCAGCAGACAATTAATGCAAAGCAAGCAAGTAATGCAAAATTGTACAAGATATAGTACAAAATCCAAAACTCAAACCAAAGTAAAATATGGTAAAAAGGGATAATTCTTTTTAAATGCAGATTGATTATCAAATAGTTTTTCTAGAAAAACTTAAATTATAGAGAATGTAATGTCAAAAACAACTTTGATATTGCATAAAACTCTCGTTTGGGGTAACTATATTACCCTCCTTCGGAGCGGGAGTGTTAATGTAATATATGTGTGGCAGCCCTGCTGCAGACTCACAGCTCTTCGGTAACCCTGCAGACTTATAACCGCGTGGTGACACATTGACCAATCACTGGAGGCCACGCTATCAGCAAACTACGCAGACTGGAATCTTCGAGACGTGGCGACCTCAATCAACCGCGTCTTGACCACATCTCAATCCTTGTTGCATTCTCTTTGTGATCTTACTAAATAAATATTTGTGATGTATAAGTTGGATATTCAAGCGATAGCTGGCACTAGTCAGAAAGCTTACTCCAGAGTCCGACAGATGTCGCTAGAGTGTAGCAATTGCCTGTGGGATATCATTGTCAGACTTCAAGCTTCTAGAAACTGAGAATTACCAACCCTCAGGTAATGAACAGTGTAGCTAAATTCAAACTAATTTATTGTAACGTAAATAAAGGCAATTATTGTAAAGAACCTTTTACTTTATCAAGAGTTCCCAACACAGAAATCTGCAAGTAAGCACACGTAATGATTTACTGAAGGATATTATTGTTAACCTTTCAGGATATAACGGCTTGCAACATGTCCTTGTCCAAACTGAGTGGAGAGGAGAAGAAAGGACCTGGCGCCACCATGAAGCAACAATACTATCTGGATTGCTGGGAAGTGTAAGTATGGTTTGAATAGGCATCTAAGAGCTCCTAACCCGGGCTGATTACTACGAGACTTATAATGTTTTATTTCCAGATTTCAGAATCCAGGGGAGCCAGATTACGAGCCGAATTTGAACGCCTACATAGACAGTCTCAAGGAAATTTATGGAGTTTCCGATGAAGGCATTATGAATCTGAATGCACAAATCACTGGTAAGTCGCCAACATTTCACTACATCCCACCTAGAGAACAACCTTTTTTTTCGTTATAAAAAATTACATTTTTATATCCGGTATAAACATTTTAACAACTTATTTCTATGATATTAAGGACACTACGATACACCTAAAACTTATTTATGTATAACCCACGAAACGCAGCAAGGCTTTTAGCTTCTTTAACATCTGTCTGTAACTCATTAAATATCTTAAATCCTTTAAAATATAGATTATTTTGGGTTCCCGACAAATTTGTTTTTGAAAGTTTAAAATTTCCACAGTTTCTTGTGGGGTAGCCATGTATTGCAAAATTTAAATTTACATTCTTAAACATTTATTTTGGGAGCATCAATTACAATTACTTTCAATTACTGTCAAACTCGTTGTGAAATCAGATATGAGCGCATCAGCAGAATGCTGCCTGCTCATTACATAATAATAATAATAATCTTATTTTTTTAGCTTAACCACTCAGAACATTAGAACGTCAAAAGACGTAAATATGATAATAGCGTTCAAGACATTAGAACGTCTTTTCACGTAAACGCGCGAGATTTTACAAAAATCGATTTATTTCCATCACTAGTATACGGATTGCCATGATTTAAAAAACAGAGTATCGATAATGAATAACGCTACGCGTCTGTATTCAAGAATATCTATGGAATGTAGAGGTGCATTATCTAAGCCGATTGGATCTGTCATCTTGTTCGTTCATAATTTATTGCGTTTTTAAATAATTTATTAAAAATATTTTAGTTTGTTATATTTCTTCAATATATAAAGTGTTATTTCTTTATGATACTCAGAAAAAAGTAAATTTTTCACAGCTTTGAAATAATGGTCAGCGATTTTTACATATTTTTGACGTTTTCAGAAAATGTATATTTAGAAACGCAAATATTTACGTATAACAAAACAATACGATAGTGAATTTCATAATCTTTCCAAAAAATTTTTTAGAATGACGCTACGTTTCCCAAAACGTGAGTTATGAAGCTTTTAACAAAACTCGTGAATAACACAAAAATTTTCACGTTTTGACAGTTCGCAAAGGAACACAAAGTAAATAAAAGTCTTTTTCTGAGAGGTTAAATATAAATATTACGGTTTTGTAAATTATTCGCTGTGTCACACTTAACATTCCTAGTTTTTCTGCATAATAATTATCTTAGAATACCTACTACAATTCAATACTGCTTGCATGCCTCTCTTTTGAATTATTTGCAATTTCTTTTGGGTTGTTTGTTCTGGGTTAATAGCCTCTCGGATTTTTTTGTAGGTGTTGTCTTTATTCTTCCAAGATTTGTAACGAATTTTGTGGTCACAAGAACTAAATATATTTTTTATTATATTATTATTATTATGTAATGAGCAGGCAGCGATTATATAATATATATATAATTGAAGTGCTCATAGATGATTCAAAACCTTTCCAAACTCGACACTGGTGAACTTAAAGTGGTGACCGGGTATCATATCAAAATGACAGTTCAACACTTTGGTGAAATGCCATCATAAATCTCATTCTGTCACCCGTCTCTCGTTCACACATCACCATCTTCCAGAATTGATGATGCAGACGACCAATCCGAACCTTGTGGCGGCTCGCAATCAGGAGGCGGTGCTGAAGGCGAAGCCCGCACAATTGGAGGAGCAGGCGCGCCAGCTGCGGCAGACGCGCGCCGACCTGGAGCGGCTGCTGCGTCAGGAGTTGCACCAGCAGCGCACGCACAAGGACATAGTGGATAAGGGAAGGGAGGAGACGCAGAAGCTGGAGTGAGTTATACTTCACTTATAGGCTTTACGAACCTGGCTTCACTTATAGGCTTTTCTTTTTATAGGCGAACCGAAAAATATGTCTATTTTTATTAGTATACTAGCTGTACCCCGCCACGCGTTGCTTTGGCTCAGTCTGTCTGTGCTGATAGAGAAACAATAGCATGTGTTGCTTTTATGTCCAACAGATGGGGCTGTTTTTCAAAAAAGCATGTTTATAGCTGTCACAGGTGACATCTATGTAATATAGGTATATAAAAAGGCACGCATATTTGAATGCAACGTTGTGTCAAAATTTCAAAGCAATCGTTGAAGAACTTTCCGAGTTTTAAGATTTTGAACAAAGGAAGATTAAAATTTTTATTAGATGTATTTAATAAAAAATAATTATCTGACTTAGTATTGAATCTTCCCTGGGGTTTAACTGCTGAGAACTTTTAAAAATTTAAATTTAAAAGATTTTGTGTGACAAGCCGCTACTCCTACGGCCGCTGCTCTTTCGCCCTTTTCCTTGCTCGTCCATCAACCCGCTTGTTTATCAGCCCTCAATTCCTTTATGTCCTGGTAGGATCAGGGTTATTTTTATTGATGGTAACAAGAATAGTCCTGCATTCCATCACCAGTCTGGAATTGGATCATTTACATTAGCGCTGGTTATCAGAGCACTGGCTTACCTATCTACATAAATAAAAATGTAAATGTTTATTTGTTTTACCTTTCCTTATCTGTGGTGTGTATTTACTACACATTGCTTCTAATAACTTTAATAACTCTATAAATATAATAAATTCTGGGTTCAGATTTTAGGTATTCCTCCGTTATACATTTATGCACTGAATTAAAAAATAATATTTTACATAGTTTTCAAATTCAATTAAAAATCAGAGATTTTTGTTGAAAATCGGGAACAAACACACCAATACAAACAACCGTGTGATACTAATACGTGAAGAGTGTGCGAGGAAATGACACGCTATTGATGTCCCGCTTTAATTCGCTATGCGGAAACATGAGACATCCACACGTCTGCAATTGTATTTTTGATTTAGATCATCGATACCTACGACCGCACAGCTGTGTGTGTGCCAGCCGCCAGCCGCTAGCCAGTCGGCCGCGAACCGTCGTTAGATGTGGACCTCTCGTACGTTTCTTTAGCATCTGCCGATGGTTTTTTTCATGTTTTCTGCAATTAAATTACAATTATTATCACTTTTGATATAAAATATAATAAACATAATCGATTAGCTATGAATATTCATATTTTTCTGATATTAAATGGGTTATTTTGAGATGTGTGTTGACTACACAGCACCGGAATGCGTGGATTTTTTTAGCACAGTAAGGGAAAGGTTAAAATCTTAAATCTCTAAAAGTTCTGAACCGATTGCTTTGAAATTTTGACACAAAATTGCATTAGAATACGCTTGTGTTTTTTATATACCTATAGTATGTAGATGTCACCTGTGACAAGTAAAAACATGCTTTTTTTTTAAAAACAGCGCCATTTGCTGGACAAACATACATATTTATAGCCATACAGTAGAACCCCGTTAATTCGAACCCCGATAATTCGAAAAAACGCGTAATTCGAAATTTTCGCAAAAAAAAATTCCGCTGAAAAATTTTTTCTTACAAATTTTTTTTTAATTCGAAATTCGTTAATTCGTAATTCGAAATTTATTTTTGTCCGCGCACGAAAATTTGTTCATGTAATTCGAAAAAGTTTGATTTTTGCGAAAATAAATCATAATATTTCGTAAATCTGAATCTAAAAGTCAGCCGTGGCGGTAAAACGCCGAAAAATGTATTTTTACGTGGTTATACATCGCCCTAATTAGTATTATTATTTTGTAAATCTCAATCGATTTACACTGGAATGTCGTATTTTTTCAAATTTATTTCGAATATCCGAGTTTAAAGGGCCGAGAAAATGCATTTTACGCGGATATATGTCGTAGTTTTACGAGTTTACGCCAAATATCTGAATTTAAAGGGTCGATTAAATTTCGATTTACGCGTAAATATATCGTATTTCATCACCGCGACGGAAATCGGACGCGAAATTTCAATTTACGCGGAAATATATCGTATTTTTACTAACTTTACTTCGAATATCCGAGTTGAAAAAATACGGCGCGACGGAAATCGGCCGAAAAATTTCGATCCATGCCGAAATATGATATTTTTTTACGAATTTACTTCAAATATCTGAACTTAAAAGGCCGGCCGCGACGAAAAACTGTCGACAAAATTCGATTTACGCGGAAATATATCATATTTTTACGAATTTATTTCGAATATCTGAATTTGAACAGCCGGCCGCGACGGAATACGGCCGCGAATTCTCGTTTTACGCGGAAATATATCGTATTTTCACGAATTCAAATTCAGATATTTGAAATAAACGGCCGGCCGCGACAGAAAATTACCGCGAAATCTCGATTTACGCGGAAATATATCGTATTTTTACGAATATCTCAATTTAAAGGGTAGGCCGCGACCGAAATCGGCAGCGAAATCTCGATTTACGCGTAAATATATAGCATTTTTATGAATATATTTCGAATATCTGAATTTGAAGAGCCGGCCGCGACGGAATACGGCCGCGAATCCTCGTTTTACGCGGAAATATATCGTATTTTTACGAATTCAAATTCAGATATTTGAAATAAAGGGCCGGCCGCGACGGAAAATTACCGCGAAATCTCGATTTACGCGGAAATATATCGTATTTTTACGAATATCCCAATTTAAAGGGTAGGCCGCGACCGAAATCCGCAGCAAAATCTCGATTTACGCGTAAATATATAGCATTTTTACGAATTTATTGCGAATATCTGAATTTAAAGGGCCGGCCGCTACGGTAATCGACCGCGATAATAAAGAAATAATTGGTATTAATACGAATTTACAACTAAAATACCACCCGGATTTGAAGAGGCGGCCGAAAAAATCGATTTTCGGCGTATTTAAAAAAAAAAAAATTTTCATAAAATTTCGAATTACGTGGGAATTCGTTAATTCGAAATTTGATTTTTGATGTCCGCTGGATTTCGAATTAACGAGGTTCTACTGTATAACACGTGGCGAGGTACAGCTAGTATTTAAATAAATATGATATTTTAGAACCCTGCTAAAAGTGTTCTTTTTCCATCATCAGGTTAGAGATTCAAAACCTGCAGCAGAGATTGGTGGACCAACAGATGACTGTGCGACAGAGGGACGATATCCTGAACGAAGTAGAGACCATATTTACGGCAGTGGAGTCCAAAATGGAGCTGCTCCATTCTATTCAGAAGGTTAGTTGTGTACATATTGAAAATGGAGTTGTGTTGGGCGTCTTTATGTCTTTAATCAATCTTCAATGAGTGGTTCCTTCGCAGATGGGCTACACCAAAGACCTGGAGTTGGGGCAGCTACAGAAGCAGGCGCTGAAGGCCAGCATCGACCTGAACAGGTCTCTGGTGGCAGTGGGGCTCTCGGCTGGCTCCAACCTCAACGATTACACCATAGACGAGAGGTGAGTAATCTATGCTACTTAACTCAACTGAACCAACTAACTTAACAAAACCTAACTTAACTGAACCAACTAACTTAACAAAGCCTAACTTAACTGAACCAACTAACTTAACAAAACCTAACTCAACTGAACCAACTAACTTAACAAAACCTAACTTAACTGAACCAACTAACTTAACAAAACCTAACTTAACTGAACAAACAAACAAACAAATAAACATTCATTTTTATGTAAATATATAATATATATATATATTTATATGAAAAAACAAAAAAGTTAGGTGATGGTAATGTTTATAACCGTTTTTATGAACATTCCGATCCTGCACAATAAAGTCCCACAATGGACTGCTCTGTAAACCAGCTAGCAAACTTTACTTTTCTACACAGGGTCTGGTTATTTGAATGTGCGCTCTTCGGTGTTCAACGTACGACTGATATCGTAGATTATTCAAAGCACCCTCCTGGTGTCAAGAATATGGTCACGTGGTTTTCCTCCAGCTCTTCAAAATGATACCCGGTTACGTGTTAGGGCAAGTCCATCGATTTGGATGTTTATGATATTTACTAATAGACTATGAAATATTCCAGAGATCTCCTGGCTGGTAATTCAATTGAAGACAACATTAAGAAGACAGAAGCCGTTCTGGTCTCCATCAAGACCAAATTCGAAGAGCGACTGCAGCAGGCTCGCCACAACAAGGAAGTCGGTGTCTGCAGGAAGCAGCAGGTCAAGATTGAACTGGTAAATGCACATTTTTATTTTGTTGCCCTTTTTTAGCAGTCCTTATCAGTCCATCTCTCAACTTGAACTTTTGTGATTTACGGATATGGTAAAACTTTGAAACTTATATCAAAAGTCTCCTTTTGATTGCTTTTTGATTTTTCTATTTTTATATTGTGATTACCGCACAATAGTCCAGACTGCTTGAAGCTAGTGGGGCTATGGCATCCTCAGATTGAGGTATGTTTATTTTATTTTATATATAAAAATGTAAATTTTCTTTTATTCAAAATCTAAAATATCCAAAATTTCTTCACCGATTGCTTTGAAATTTTTACACAACGTTGCATTCTAATACACATGTATTTTTATATATCTATATTATATAGATCTCACTTGTGATAAAAATATGCTTTTTTTTAAAACAGCGCCAGCTGTTGGACCAACATGATTTTTGAAAAGCAGCGCCGTCTGTTGGACGTAAAAGCAACACGTGCTATTGTTTCTCTATCTACACAAACAGACTGAGCCACAGCAACGCGTAGTGGGGTACAAAATTTGAAAGCTTATTTCATCACCTTTCAAAAGCAGTTTTTAGTTTTCTGATACATTAACCCATTGGCCTCCGAATTGTTTAGCTAAAAAATTGTCCTTCACATCCGAATTTACTTACCAACGTTTCTTTTCAAATCTGCAGCAAAAAAAAAAAATAATAATATTTTTTTATAGTTTTAAATCTGCTGCAAAAAAAAATAATAATAATATGATTAAACGAGGATATAAAAATATTTATTTTATAAAAACCATTTTTTTATAATTGGATTAAGAAAAGTTTTACATTAATCATACTTATTACCATAATATATATTTTTTCAATTTGGGCTGATGTTAGCCGCCCACCACGCATTTTACGAACAAGCTTGTCAATTCCCAAACCACACGCCATTTTGAAAAAATTCAATGACACTGAAATATAACAAAATTTCAATCGTAAATATCAGTAAAAACTGTACCAACGGAGTCCTGCCAATTACTACGAAATGAATGCTTAATTATCTACAGAAAGATTCGCATTTAAAATTTTAAACACGGATGTCAATAATGTATCCCCTTTTCGTTTTTAAGCCGACAGACATTAGACGGCGTCATTTGATTTTAAGACACATCGCCGTACACAAGCTGGGACGGCGTCGTTTGAGGCACATGGGTTAAAAAATATTCCATTTATTTGGATTTTATTTAAAAAAGGAAATACTCCGAGGAGGGGTTGAGTATATAAAAATGCATGATGCCCTAAACTTGCATGCATGAATGTTAAATACTCAATTTTATTAAATTAAACCATAAAAACACAATTCTGAACACCTAACCATTGGGTTCAGAGACAAGAAGCTTACAGCGCTGCCACAAACCTATGTTATTAATGCTAGGTTTAGAGACCACTTTAACATAGAATAAAGTGGGCATGATAGACCTTTATCAGTTATTTTTATTAAAGGACTTCCATGTTCCATTAATTTAATTACTTTTTGTTCTATGGTGGTCAGGAATCGGAACGGCAGTGCGTGTCCACCCTGCAGTCGGAGTTGGCCGCCATGGAGCAGCAGCTCCGGGCCGCCGAGGATGCCGCCGCCGACAAGGTGGCCCGCCAGCGGGGCGATACTCAGACCACCAAGCAGAGGACGGCCGAGAGGAGGCGGCAGACGGCCGAAATGCTGGCCAAGGCTCGGGACGACCGAGACTTCTGGGAGGACCAGGATCAAAAGTAAGTATATGGATAGGTGACTGACAACTTTTATTATTAAAAATAAGTGTTGTCAGTTATATTTCAAGATGACTGAAACCGTTTTGAAATAAACGGTTACTCGAAATTGTTTAAAAATATCGTAATAAACTTTTTTTAATACGTGAATTTTCAGTCGAGAGCGTTTTGTAACAACGGTCGGCGACGGAGTTTCGGAAGAAAGAGTTTGAAAGTATTTTATAGCAACGGTTTACGATAGGTATAGCAATTCAGTAAAATGTTTTAAATTTGGAATTCTCCACCGATTTGCGCTCTTATCGAATCTATTCGCTTGGTCTTAGTTACATGTTTTTTTTAAACGCTTATACAAAATCTGCGAAACTGTTACAACTGTTTCAGAACTTAAAGGGTTACTGTTTTTTTACTCATCTCATCTGTTGAGGAAAGCGAAGGTAGCAGTCCACAATGGAGTTTTGATTCCAACTATGAGTATATTGACTGTGTTATACCTGGTTCCATAATAACTCAACACAGTGACAATTCAACACACTTTTAAAAAGTGATATAAAGTCATTCGAAACGATGAAAAAAAAATTTTTTTTAACCTAACCTAACCTACTTAACTCAGTTAATAAAGTTTTTGTTTCATCACTTTCCATGACTTTATATAACTTTTTAAAGTTGTGATGAATTATCATTGTGATGATTTATCCGGTTACCGTTATACCTATCTGTTGTGTTCCCACAAACAGTTCTCCAGCTCGTCGTGGAAGGAGAATATAAATAATTGGGTCTTTGTGATAAATCAGGGATTTATTAATACTTTGCGTATTACAATGGTGACTCGATAGTCGACCTAACTAGAAGCTGGCTAAATGAGATCTGAAAACAGTAAGTTTGTCTGGGAGCATTCCCACTGACCCTGGCGACTACTGGCCACTAGCTACCATCTTACGGATTTCCAAGCAAGCTCTTTGCACTGCCCTCTATGATTGCATCTGTTAAGCTCTTAACTAACTCATTTCTCAACACTATCTGTCTATGTATTTTATGCCTTTGTATTATAGTCACTTGAAATGTTATTATTCTATATTGTGGCTTCTAATTATATCGACGGTCCCTATGCATACTGTTAAATCTGCATTTTGCGAGTTTACAGGGAAGCAAAAGCAACATTTGAATTTTTTTTAATCACCCGATATTATTAAATTTGATTGTTTTCGTTTAAAAACAGTTAGATTTAATTAGTCAACCTATAATAAAAAGTAAATTAAATAGTTAAGACAGTAAAACAAAAATCTAGAGACCGTCGATATGTGCGATTAGTAGTATGATTAATATTGTAAAATTGACCTGCTGGCAAATTTCTTTGGCAGTTTAGTATAATACTAAATTTCAAAAAACCCCGATGTGTGGCAATGAAATATATAGGGTTTTCCAATAAGAGGTGTTATTTTGAATAGCCCGCTATTTTGGCTATTTTGGCTATGTTACTTTTGAAGCTGTCATTTTTTGATATTTGACAAGTAGAAACTATGCCATTAATAAAAATGGAACTATACACGCTTCAACAACGCATTGATATTATTAAAATTCACTTGAGTGAATGAAATGCAAATCATCTTGAGTGATGAGGCCCATTTCCACCTCGGTGGCTTCGTCAACAAGCAAAATTGTCGCATCTGGGGCTCGGAAAACCCAAGAGTTATTGTTGAAAAGCCTCTCTATCCTCAACGTGTGACTGTTTGGTGCCGGTTATGGTCCGGCGGAGTCATTGGACCTTACTTTTTCGAAAATGAGGCTGGAGCAACAGTTACGGTGAATAGATTGCGCTATCGAGAGATGATTAATGATTTTTTATGGCCGGAATTGGATGGTATTGATCTGGACAACGTTTACTTTCAACAAGACGGCGCTACGTGCCACACAAGCAACAAAACCATTGATCTTTTACGATTGAATATCAAAATAACACCTCTTATTGGAAAACCCTGTAGAAAACAGATAAGGAAGGAGACTGAATACAGTATCTCTGAGATACAGTATCACGTATCTCTGAGACATGTGTGATATATGTAAAAACCCACCCTTGCAGATTATAAACCGAGGGTAAAGATATTACATGAATTATCTATAATATATTTTCTCTTCCACAGATGGCGCACAAAGCTGGAGCAACTGAGGGGAGAAGAAGATCTGGTGAGAAAGACGTGTGAAGCTCGGGCTCAAGCTCTCGTCGGGGAATATTTGGCTCTGGCTAAAAGCGCCGTGGAAAAAGGATCAATTTGAAAACATATTTTAATTTTACGTCTGTTTTTTTTTTTATGCTGATTTTGAGCAAGTATCCTATGATATAAATAATACGCCCAACTCCAGTAAAATACTTGCAGGATCACCAACGCTGGCCGCTAGAAGCGCTAACATGTTGACGTTGGCATTCTTATCAATGGCGGCAAATTGAATTTATGTAGTGCTTGGTGGCAGTGTTTTGCGCTTTCTAATTTGTATTTTGAGCAATATTGATTATAAATAAATGTAAAAAATGTACTACGAAACAGGTTCTGTGGGTGCAGTTTACTGATGTATAATTATAAACAACAAAAAGACTCTTTAAGTCATTTTTCCGGATGCCACAAAACTTTGACAGGTTAGTTAGTGGAATGTAATACAAATACAATATTGGACTAAATGAGTCGTATAGTAGGAACTAAGTAATTCAAGTAGCGGGTAATACATCTAGAAAGCGAGTTATCATCAAGGAATCTTGGAAAAAACACGTGGATAGCCGTAATAGGTCCTTAAAAATCTCCTATTTTGAGTGGAACCATTCATTGAGAGTCGGTCATTACTGGGTGATCCCAAAACTTCGCTCAGTTGTTTTTAATAATTTTAAAGTTTGTATTTATTGTTTTCAAGTTTTTTTATTATTTCTAATAATAAGTAAGGTACACTTTAGTAATTGTGCCCGTTGTTACTTTAGTTAACAAAAGTTTTTATTTTATTTGTTTATTTCTTGTAATAAGTAAGGTACATAATATTATTGGCAATTAACCAAAGTTTTTTTTAATAAAAATAATACACTTGTTTTGTTTGACCACGAGTTTTTATTTAGAATTAATAATTGAAAATCCTCGATTTTTGGGTAAAAAATATCTCCTTTTTGAATTTATCGAGAAGAATACAAAAAAAAATACTATCATCATAAAATTTCTACATTTCTTTAATCATTTTAATAATATATATTGTTCTATAATTTCGTTTATTCGCACAATAGCTTTTGAATTTATTGTGATAAATACAGAAAAATTGTAATCACAAAATATTTGCATTTCCTTTTTTATAATATTGTTGTGTTTTGTTCTCCAATTTAGTTGATTAGCACAATAGTTTTTGAATATTTTGTGATAAATACAGAAAAATTGTAATCATAAAATATCTGCATTTCTTTTTTTATAATAATATTATGTTTCGTTCTATAAATTGGTTTTGTTTAATTCTTAAATATTGCAATGATTGTTTACTTTTGTTTAGAGTACAAAAAATATTTTGTTTATTTTTTTAGGAAAACAATAAAAAAATATTTTTAGGTTTTCTTTTTGTAAACACATATTCTAATCCATCGTATTTTTTTGTAAAAAACTTAAAAAAAAAAAAAAAAAAAAATTACGTAAGTACATTTGTGTTTTATTTTATTTTTCTTCTATGCACTTTTCTTAACTAACTTTTATTAAAAAAAAAAAATTAAATATTTTCGTTTCCTTTAAATCAAATTTTTTGCTGGCCCTATACTTGTCATTGTTGAGAAACAAACACCGATAAGTCACAGGCTGGTGAGTTCCTATATACGATTAATTTGACAGTTACTTTCAAATGCCGATAAGTCCATCATTATTTACGTAATTACTACTAAACTATTAAGAAATTCATGGTTTTATCTTATTATTTACATCCGTAGTTTGACAGCAAAGCCCACCTAATTAATAATTCTCTAGTTTTTATTTAAAAAACCTTGTAATTAAAAAATATCAATTTGCCAACATTTCACGAAAGTGGACTTATCGTAGATAGGAACTATACGACTCAAATCACCAATGCAATATTATATTTGTATGTAAAACTATTTATTCATATTGCGTATGTATGTACATGCGCAAACAAACAATTCATCTTAATTATTTCAAAGCCCTGCAATAATGTTTTGTTTCTTAAAATAATCTATGAATGAATAATTTCAACTCTACTCTTAAAATGTACAAAAAAAAACCAAGTCGCACAACTCGCACCACTAGGAGGCGCTAGTGTAGCATACTGCCATCAAAATGTATAGGAAATGTCAGAAGTTATTATTACTACAACAGGGTATCTGATTTTAGTTATATAAAAATCTTAGTTTTATTATTGTACCTATGTAAATAAGTTTTTATTAAAATTCATTTAAGTAATACATACAGTTTTAAATATAAAAACTATTATTATGTATCGGTTTTTTTTTTATGACCATGTTCTATCTTGAGGTATGTTCCGTCCTGTATTCTCCGTCTGCATCTCCTGCATATTCATATTCTGTGAGGAGTGAAAAGCTCCTTGCATCTGGATGCATAGTTGGATTACATCTAGTTTTCACACATACTGTTGTTTGTTTGAAGATGACTTAAAACTATACCATATTAGCTGACATGTACCCGGCATTGTTCTGTATTGTTAATGATTTGGAGTAAAGTTTGAGGTTGTGAATTTTCAGATAAACTTTACTTTTCATAAATATAATATGAATGTATTGTATGGATGAACCTTCTCGAAGAAATTCTCTAAATGATAGAGAAAACCGTATCAAAATCCGTTGCGTAGTTTAGAAGAACTAAGCGCACAAACAGACAGACGCTGATAGCGACTTTATTTTATACTATTTATGTTTGTTTTATAAGTGCACTTTTCAGGTTTCCAAGTGGTGCCAAAGCTATACGACCTGTAGGTTGGAAGTCAACCGAGAACTCTTGCGTTCAAAACATTTTGAAGAACGTTTTGTTAACAGAACATTGAATGTAACTCGATGGATGAAGCAGTGCCCATAACATTATATGTCGGTATGATTATGTTTATTAAGTTACTAGCTGTATCCCGCCACGCGTTGCTATGGCTCAGTCTGTCTGTGCAGATAAAGAAACATAAGCGCGTGTTGCTTTTACGTCCAACAGATAGCGCTGTTTTTCAAAAAGGCATATTTTTACCTGTCGCAGGTGACATCTTTATAATATAGGTATATAAAAACACATGCATATTCGACTACAAAGTTGTGTCAAAATTTCAAAGCATTTGGTGAAGAACTTTTGGAGATTTAACCCTTTCACACCCGCATTATTGTTTCCACATATATAAAATATGTAATGCTTGATAAATACCTCAGAAAATTATTTGAAAATTTTTGGTATTTAATTTTTTTTTTTTTTTAGAAATTATTCTATGTTTATTTGGCTTAGTATTGGACGTCAGAGGGTATTTTTTAAATAGTAAGGTAAAATAAATATAACACAAAAGTAATACATATTACTGTTTCATGTCAAAAATGCACATTTACAATGTAGTGATAATCTCTTAGGTTTGAAACAAATAACATTTTAACTAAAATACATTCAGAAATAATCTAGGAAAATAATGTAAGTTTTTAGATTCTCACGGCCAAAAGCATTTTTGTTGTTTGTTTTTGGGGTGTTACATATACAATACCATATAATAATACAATATAAAACCATTGCATTTATACCTTGATACTGGGTACATCTACTCTAACCGCTGTCAATCGGTTTTCTAATTCTAGAATTCACCACAAGATGTCGCCACTTCCGTTGGCATTTCGCACTTGGACGGGCCCAGGCCACAAATAAATAAGCACAAACTCGACAACCAAAATTTACACATCTTCGGATCTACCGGATCTGCCCTGATGATGGACACTGCAACGCTGTCCGAAACGTCGGCTAAAGAAGGAGTTAGCGCAACACGGCATAACACCCCAAAAACAAACAACAAAAATAGGAAAATAATCTTTAAAAATTCACCATACTAGTCGAAAATATTTCCGTCACTACCAGTGTTAATTTGAATGAACATTGAAATTCATTTACGATATTCTGGCAAATGACTGTGAACCGTGAATAGTATGACAGTACTGTTGTTATTATTATGGAACATATCTTTATGCGTTAAAATATTTGTAATTCGAATAGAAAACATTGATATCTCACCTTAAATGAAGTGATCAATGACGGCAGAAATACAATGAAACTCACAATCAGCAGTTGTCAAAATATTTATCGTTTTTGTGGCTGGAATAAGGATATCAACCGAGCGAAAAAAATAGACGCCACAGAAAAGATTACAAGCTATAAGAAAACAAAAACATGGCTTTTCTAAATCGCTACCGTTACGGTAAAAAAAAAATCACAAAATTCGTGTTAATTAATTTAATTTGAATTAACACTAGGGCTGAAAGTGTTAAGATTTTGAACAAACAAACATTAAATTTTTTATTTATATGTAGATGGGAGTAAAAAAAAAAAAAAATACATGGTATAAAAAATTATGTATCCAAGTTTTGAAAATTTTATATTCGCAAAATTTCTAGACTTGCCAGAAAACATATTACATATTCTTAAATAAAATAATGTACAAACAAAAATGCGTTTTATTTTATTGGAATGATTTATGATAAATAAGAAATAATCCCCCAAATGTTAATAAAATGTCAAGCCACTGAATAGTAAACCATAGAAACGGCTTGGCGTTGCAGCCGTTTTTGTGCTACCAATTAGACAGAATTTTTTTATTGGAATGCCAAGTCCTCTCTTAGGGTATTTTCTTTAATCATTCCCAAAACCATAGACATAAAATAAGTAGAAGGATCCACACCTTGTTACAAATCCTTTATGCTACAAGTGTTTGATTAATTTTAAGTAATATTAAATAATAATCTTACTTTGGGCAAACGGACACGCCCATAACGTAATTCTACTAGTTTTTTCTTTGATGGTATTTAACCAATTTAGCTAACAATGGCAAAAACGTCAGCTATAGTTATAATGGATGATTCATAGCCAAACCATTTTGCACAGCTTATCTAATTTATTGATGTCATAGGATTACAACACACTTGTAATAAATTGTGGCAATCATAATGTTGTGCAATAAAAAATAAAATAAACTTTATAATGATACAATCGATGACTTTTCTTTTAGTTGACTAAGAAAATTTGAAGGTTCTGGTAAGAATTTTTATTTATACTAAAGTGATTTATTTATGGGCAAACTTGTAAAGTGTAAGCGCTATATGATAATACTAAATATTGAAACATAATAGGGTGAATATACAGAAAATCCTTTGACACTTTTAATACAAAAAACACTTTGTATCAGTTAGATAATAATGAACTAAGTATTTCAGTTTATGGAAATGGAAAATAATGCATTTTAATAGTTATTTCGTTAAAATTAAAATCGATTTTTTGCTTGGCGGCCATTATTATTTTTTTTATGGACATTGACAGATTATATTTTATCAGTTTGTAGTATAGCCAAAATAAAACCAATTATGGATTTCCTCCTTGGACCTAATAAGTCCTGGACATAGCCAGTGGCGGTTTGCACTAAAAAAAAAATGGGTAACATAAGTGGAACTGTAAACTAAAGTGGCGCCATCTCACCGAAGAGTTTACAAGGCATTGGCGAGCGCCGTTCATGTTTCGTAGAAATTTCAATACTGTGGTCGACATCCACATAATTGATAATTGATGTTCCCGGGTGATGTTTCTCGATGAGCGAAATGAAATTCACTTGCACCACATGACTTATGACATGTGATAGAAATAAAAAAAATTCGACCTAGTTGAATTTAACTTAATACTTTTATAGTATTACTTTTATTACTTTGATTTTTGATAATATTATAATCTGTTGATAATTATTATTTTTAGACTGCCTGAAATTTTAGGAGTGCGTTGCTCCAACGCTCCTTAGAGCTAGTCACCACTGAACAGAGCATTAGTGTGGTTTTGTATGAGCGACGTTGAAGCCAAATCTAGGGTGAGAAGAAATTGCCTGGCAGCCATCTTGTATGGCTAGCTTTTGAACTGATTTGTATGCAAAGTGGTGCATAATGAACTATTAATATTTTATTTTTGTGTTGTTAATGCAGTTATAACGGCTTATGAATTTTTTGGGTATTTGATGAGGCAAGGAATGGGATTAGTAGTAATAATTTTGGAATTTTTCACACATCTTCCCCCTCACCCCGCGGTTTCAAATTGTTCTCGAATTGCTACGTCTAGGACTTTTTAGGTCCATGATTTCCTCCATGTACCTCTAATAGGACAACATAATAAGAAGAAAGAAAATAGATATTTACGAGAAAATTATATAAAAACAAAATATTGTTAGTAACAAATAATATTTATACAGGGTGTCCGGGGGGAAAGTGCGCTCACTTCGGGAGGTGATTCTACATGGTGGTAGAAGTAAAAAAAAAATTACTTTTTTTGAAATTCCAATTATTATTTCCCCATACAAAAATATTTTTCCTTAGAAGAATATTTTTTTTCCAATACAGACATTTCAAATTTTTTACCCAAAAAATACTGTAAAACATTGGAATTTTGAAAAACGTCATTTATTTGTTTTACTTCTAAAATCATGTAGAAACACCCCCATAAGTTTACCGCACTTTACCCCCGGACACTTATGAGAAAATTGTATAAAAACAAAATATTACTAGAAGAATGTAAGAAAAAAAATTATTTTATATATTATTAAGTAAGTACTCTCAGCATCGCTATGGTGATAGACCACCTCTCAGAATCGAAAGGTTTGGATTGGCATTAACCGCATTTAGTGGCCAGATTTGAATAAACCTGGTATCTATTTCTCAACCATCCTCTTTATCGTCTCTTTCCCCTTCCCATTTCCTTCAGCTTCACAACATAACCCATATCACAGAATAAATTGAAAGAAGGTGATAATAAGGTGGGTCTGAAAGTTGATTGGATAGCTCAGTTGTCAGAGCACACGCCTGGATAGCGAAAGGTCTCGAGTTCATGTTCCATTTGCGCCAATAACCTCATGTTTTTAATCATTATTACTTATTAGTATTTAATATTGTTTATTAATTTTTCTGAATAATAACAATACGTATCCCGCAAGTTTCCACAGTGGCAATGTAATTAATTAGCAACTTTTTTGTTTTGTTTATAACATTCAAGAATCCTTGTACCATAATAGCTTGTTTAATAAACATTTAAAATTAAAATCATGCATAATTTACGTGCGAAATGAAAGGCATAATCGTAAATAAACCACTCACGGCATAATGTTTCAATGGCAACTTTGCAATGAAGTTAAAAGTTATGTTTACATATTCATTTTAGCCAGGGACGTTTAACTAAAGTAACTACTTCTCAATTCCTTGATTCCCGGAAACTGTTTTTCCCTCGAATTAGGTATAAATTTTCTGTCCAAATTCCCTAAATTCAAAATCCCACCATAAAAGGTTCCATGTTTAATTATTGATATATATTAATTTTAACATACCTTTGAGACATATACTACAAACAGTGCTATTCCATACGATTAATTATAAAACAAAAGCAAAAAAACCCAATCTATAGACCTACGTAACCTATTTAAACCTAGTTTTTGTTTCATCACTTTCATGACTTTATATAGTTGGTGTGTTGAATTGTCAATTTGATGAGTTATAATTGAAATAAAGTTTTTCTGTGTTATTTTTATTACATGTACAAAATACTAAAAATTAACATTTTTAAATCATATCATCATAAACATTTGCGATGCGTATAATGTATAAATGTTTTTGCAGGGAAAACATTGTCGGAAATGAGTGAAAACTAAAAACGTCGATAGAAATCTGATGTTTTTTATTCATATTTTCTCCCCAGATCGAGGGAAACTTCCCCATACATAACATCACTATTTATACTACTATCTATTTATTGCCATGTTTGTTGCCCTAGTGCCCCAGTTGAGGAGCTGTGATCAAATACTATAACTAGGAGAAGCTAAAGCTCAAAATAAAATAAATGAAAACTATGGCGTTCAACTGTGGACTAAACTAGCACTACCACGAAAACACTATAAAAAGAATTGTACGCATTTTTTGTATTGGTTTAATTCTTAGTTGTAGTTTTATACAGTAGATGACAGTAAAAAATATATTGACCATTTTTTTGTATGGTATGATAGGCTAGATTTTTGTTATATATCTATAGTATTAGAAGTGCTGCACATGCGCACTAATCATGAATGATCCGAATGATCCCCAGGAACGAAATATGGCGGTCGTATTTTTATGTCAAAAATTTGTAAGGTGAAAATAAGTGTTTGCCGTGCCTGAAAACTATTCCAATGAACTGAAAACAGTCGTGTATATGTGTCTGTCAAGTGTCAATCGAAAGCTTTAACTCCACCGCGTTCTAGTGCCCGTGAATTAATTTGTTTTAAAATGTGAAATATTTGTTTTCATCGCAAGGTGAGAGATGTTTCTTTTTAATTTCGGACAAATTTACGTGTTTAATGGGCGGAAATCCACAATTCAAGCCAGTTTCCCAAATTTAAATGTCTAACGAGCAAGAGATTTCCCTTTTTATGTTTGTTAAACGTCTAAATATGTATTTGTCGACATTTTTTTATTTCAACTGTCAGGTTTACCCGTCCGATATGGTATGCGTAAATATTTCTATGTCGTCTATTTGCTTTCGTTGTGTTTCTTAACGATTTCCCGTGATTCAGGACCTAAATTAGTCTGTCTTCAGCCAATTAGTAAGTGGTAGCTAGATTTACAACACATTTCACTATACACGCGTGTTTATTGGTATTTTTTATAAATAGTTTGACATCATGCGTTGGTCCGTGCTGTCATTTTCTGGCAAGTTCTTATAATAATATCAAAACGTTGATTACGTTTAGTTATCTAGTATATTCTGGGCTTGTGGATTAATTAACATGTCTAGTCACTTGATAATAATGAGTATAAGTAGGTACTCAAACATATTATTTTTGTAATATCATTCACACACTTGAACACTATAAATCATATTATTACCTTGATGGATGAAAATTGCAGACAGATAAAATTTATTTATTTATAAAACCCCTTTGACTTTGTGTAAATTCATTTTAAATAGATTTATCTGTATTATAAACATTACTCAAATTTAACATATTATTAGCTTCTTGTCTACCACCACACTTTTGTACAGTTCTGTAAGTATTTTTGTTGTTGTTTACCCGTTAATATAAGAAACAAAATAGGTTATTTTGTTCTTAGTTTGAGTTATTAAGTAATTTGTGCGTTTTTCGATTAAAACAAAACTTTCACAAACATCAATCTATAAAGACATACTAAAAAAAATCTGATCCTAATTAAAAAAATCCCATATTAAAAATTGGTGGCAAATACATCGTTTTATGAGGGAAAATTTGAAATGGATCCTTTACCATCTCTCCCGATGTAAATATTTGTTTCTAGTAATTTTCCAAAGTTACCGTTATGTTAGTAAACAGTAATAAATATATTTAGATGATTTGTACAGCACCGTTTTTGTGAAAAATCAAAATCTGGAGCTCTTTACAAATATTTTTTTCTTAACCGTAGACAATCTATTATGACCTAAGGGTTTATCCAAAACTTTCTTGATCACAAGGCCGGAACACTCATTCAAAGCAGCCTCCTAAATTGTAAGGGATTATACAAAAAATTTTTTTTTTCAATTCATTATTATTTATTAAAACATTTCAAAATGTTAAAAAAAAAAGTTTTTTGTGATGTTTTCATGAGGCTGATTTGATTCAGTGTCACGGCCTTGTGATCTAGGAAGTTTTGGTTTATCCCACTTTAAATGGCTGAAAAATTAGGTATTTTTCGCAATTTTTTCTATGGTTTCTGTAAAAGGTAATGTAAATCTTTTTGGGCTTCATAAAAACTTGAAATGTATGAATTTTATATTTATTTTACATAATTTATCTATCCCTGGAAGCAGCATCCGCGTAGCCCCTCGAAAAAAAGCTATGTCAGCTTCGTTGATGTTATTTCTGAGTAGATATATCTGAAACACAAAAACCAAAAAGATTTGAGTTCAGTATGGTCCTGTACGAACTGTCCGAACTAGAATGCTATCAGAACTAGAATTATGAATTTTGATGTAAAAATAATAAAATGGCGGCTGTAAAATCTAAAAAAATGCCTATTTTGATTTTAAAAAGTAGCTTATCATCAAAAATTTCAAATAATTCTAGTTTATAATAATTCTAATTCTATTCACATACATATGGCGAATGTGTAGTTAAAATTTCGTAATGATTTTAGTAGTTACAGAGAAAAAATCAACGAAGCAAGAAAAAAGTGGTTTAGAGAAAAAAAGCGTTTAAAGTTTTTTTAAGCTAATCAGCGCTACCAGCACCATACAGGATGCCTTCCACTTGTTCAAACAGTTCATTCATCTCTTCAGTTCATTCTGGCTGTTTGAGTATATAAAACTGAAAGGGCAGAGCAGCTAGGCTAACATATACCTGCTCGCTCGAATAAAAGCTTGCCGGAGAGCACCCTCAAATAAATCTGAAAAAATAATACTTTTCCAAATCCAGAAGTGAGATGAACCCATAATATTAAAATTATATCTAGGTACTTAATATTAGTATTTTTCCGATTTTATGTCTGGGTTAGGGCCCGTTCCCACTTCCGTTTTCAAATCGGAGGCGGGTCCCGTTTTAAAAACGGATGCCCTAGTGGCTGTAGTGGATGTATGGAGCTGTTCACACTTGTCCGACACGATTTGAAAACGGATCCGACATTTTTTGTCGGATGGCTCGCCTACGCAGCGCGTCCGTTTTCAAATCGTGTCGGAACACGCTCGCTCATAGTGTTGTATGGAGCTGTTCACACTTGTCGTCCAGTCGTTCCGGCAGAGTCCCCGCCAAACCCCGACCCCTCCCCGCCCGCTCCCTGTCGCAAGGAAGCAGGCACGCTGCGTGCTTGTATTTGGTTATTTTGTTAAGTAAATAAATCAAAACTACAATAATGGATAAGGAAATAAATCCCGAAAATTTAATACCACTGGTCGAAGAAAGAGTATGGTAATATTTTATCTTTAACCAAATAAAAACAAAACACTTGGTGTACACAACTTTTGTACATCTAAATTTTTATTTTTATTTTTTTAAGTTTACTTTTTTAAATTTTAAAGCTTTAATGAGATGCACGGAAGAGCTTATTATTTTAATAAACACATAATAAAAAATATTTGAGTTGTTATTGTTTTCTTACTTTAAAATATCGATAGCCTTTCTTCAGGACAAATGCACTTTCTCAATTTTGTATTTTGATATGTTAAGTTCTCTGAAACTCATTCCAGTAGATGGTTAAAGGAAGTGATAGACATTCTCTTAAGCCATTAAGGTTAAACGCAACGCTCGTTGTATTCTACGTGTTCACAGATGGCGTTAATTAATTAATTTTGTTTAAATACGCTTTTGCAAGGTATTGCTTTACAGTATTAAGACAAATTATTTGTTTGCGCCCTCATATACGCAATATGAATATGAATAAATAGTTTTGTCCATATAAAAACTCAATTCTATCGAGAAAGGCATACAAATACAATATTGGATTGAATCATCGGTAAAATATTGTATTTGTGTGCCTTTCTCGAAAGAATTAAGTCTTTAAACGAACAAAACTATTGATTCATATTCATATTTTGTATATACGGGCGCAAACAAATGATTTGTCTTAATATTGTAAAGCAATACCTTGCAAAAGCGTATTTAAACAAAATTAATTAATTAACGCCATCTGTGAAAACGTAGAATATAACGAGCGTTGCGTTTAATCTTAAGCGCCCTTGAGGTGATTTTTCATGGTGAAAACGGCGCTATATAAATAATCCAATCATTATTATTCTAAAATAATTAAAGAACTTTAGTTCATCACTTCTCAACTCACCAATTAACACTTGGAAAATTCCTACAGAAAATCATTCGGCTATGATTGGGTGTACCCAAAATTTTCTTTTCACTTTTTTCCTTCTTTTTAATAAGTACAACATGACAACAAGAGCTTCATCGTCGTTCATTGCGCACCATTACTGAAGAATGAGCAAATAACATGTTTTTGTTGAATCGACAATTATTTTTTTTCGTTGAGTATGGTCCGTTTTTAAAACGGTAGTGTGAACAGGGCCATTGGCCATCCGTTTTTAAAACGGGACACGCCTCCGATTTGAAAACGGAAGTGGGAACGGGCCCTTAAATCTTCCCCATAGGAAAAACTAAACCCTTCCACACACTTTTCCACAAATGATCATCTAGTCAATCAACACTAAGTGCATTATATAAGCAAAATAAATACAAAACAATACAAGAACAACACGTCAACTCACCGGAGATCAAATGAGAAAATAATTCGCCGACTACAGATATTTTCATATCAGAGGGTTCGGCTCGGTAGAACTTCTAACAGGGCCTATAAATCCTACTGATCCCTCAACATAAATATTTAAAAAATCTTTTGTTATCCTACATGTATTTAAAATGACTGATTTTTGCATTTTTATATATAAATTTTTTGATAGATTTAGTACGTCTAAATTTTTCACGAGTGAGCTAGGTATAATGCCAGTAGCCGAAATAACAAATGGTAATATTTTTATAGTCTGAGAATGCCAAATTCTTTTATCTCATTTCCTAAATCTGTGTATTTTCTTATTTTTTCACTAACAGATTTTTGAATATTAATTAAATTTATCATTCTTATTAATATGACATCCACTATTGTTAAGTAAATACATAGGTCCGTGAGTTTTAACTGTTCAACTTAATCTAAATTATATTATTATTCTATGTCAACATAGAATGGGTTGTTTCACAGAATTTGAACATCTCATCAAGTTGATTTTCAAGTTCTGTGAATGTTTTATTCATGTTCTGTTTATTATATCATTATCGGCCAGTTGTTTCACAAAACTGAAATAATATAAGAACTTAAATAAAACCTCCACAGAACTTGAAATCAACTGAAATTTGATGAGTTGTTCAAAACACGTCCTTAATAAACCATAACTAGGTATAGGTTAGTTTTGGTTACCATTTGTAGAAGAAGAAGAAGTCGGGGACATCCTAGGAAGGTTATTTAGCACATCTAGTATATTATGAATGACATTACCACTATCTCATTTGTTATTTGTTTACTAAATTAAATATGATAACAAGTTGTTTTTAGGTAGATTAAAAAAAAAAAAACGTTAACCAATCTATTATCTTTTAACCTTTTCAATGGCATGCTTTATGATTATATATTATTATGACACAATGGTTCATTTGGAAGTTTTGGTCTTTGAATTTATATTGTTTCATGGTTTGGTCATAATTTTCTAAAATATGTAAATCCCTTCCACCTATGATGTCCGAACAGCTCGGGAAGTTTTGAAGCAAAAAATTGACCACCACCTCGAGATGGTTCGTGCCTGGGGTAAGGTCAACTTGGTCTGTTTCAGCGTCTCAAAAACCCAAGCGTGTCTGATTTCGGCAAAGAGGGAGATCAATGACTGTCTGGTGCAATTTGATGGGAGCACTCTCCCCAATAAAGACTCCATTGAAATGCTTGGAGTTACTATATCAGACCAGCTCAAGTATCGGGGATCCATAGAAGCCCGAGTAATCCAGGCCTCCGAGAAGTTGGGCGTCTTGTACAGGGCTAGGAGATTCTTCAACAGTGACCAGCTGCTGACCCTGTACAAGTCTCAAGTCCGCCCAACTATTGAATTTGGAAGCCACCTTTGGGCTGGTGCCCCAAAATACTTAATAAACCTGCTTGAATCTGTGCTAAGGAGAGCGATCCGTCTGATTGACAATCCGTTGTTAACAGACCGATTGCCTTCTCTAATGCATAGACGCAATGTAGGCATGCTGTGTCTGTTCTACAGGTATTTCAATGGAGCCTGCTCCAAGGAGCTAGCAGCATTGATTCCTGATGCACCAGTGCACGTGCGCGAAACTCGACGGACACGAGCTGAACACCCGTTTACGGTTGACGTTGGCTTCATGAGAACGGGCCGTTTTTACGACTCGTTTTTGTGTAAGTCAGCTCGTATGTGGAACGAGCTACTGGCATCTGTTTTTCCTCCCTCCTATAATCCGAGCCTCTTCAAGGCCCGCATTAACAAATCCCTTCCTACAGCCTCTACCTTATTCCGCCTCACAACGCCGCCCAACCGGGTGGTGACATAGTTCCCCTGTCTGTACACTGCACAGGCAGGGACGCTCTTGTGAGGTGTCACATAAATTTAAAAAAAAAAATAAAAAAATCTAAGTATTCCTAAAAACGTTGTTTTATCTCTATTTTACTAAAATAAAGTCGCTATCCACGTCTGTGTGTTTGTGCCCTTAGTTCTTCTAAACTATGCAACGGATTTTGATAGGGTTTTCACTATCATTTAGTGAATTTCTTTCTGAAGATTTATACACAGTCAAACTTGGTTATAACGATCACGGCTATAGCGAGTTCATGGCTATAATGAGCAATTACAAAACAATAAGTACCTCGGCCTCACCATTGACCCATACCTCAAATGGAATCTACATACTCAGATCATTGCAAATAAAATTAGGAAAACAATACATTTCTTCAGATCCATAAGGAAATTCCTTAAGAGGAATCCCGGTAATTCAGAAACTTATTTAATAGGTATTTAGCCCAATTATTGCTATTCCGCTCTGTGCTACGGTCAGTCATCGTGCTGTAGATGTGTGAGTGTGTGAGTGAAACTCGCGCGTAGGTGGAGCACTCCGCCGAAAAAGCCCGCCAAATAATGATTCCTTTGCCAATTCGCTTTGTGGTATCATATTATTACATCGATGTTTGCCGGCCGGCCGCGGCGGCTAGAGGCAAGTCACAAGTCGCTACAGGACTATCTGCATGTGTGTGCAAGAATAACAATCAATTTCTTGTGACGGGACGTTCCATCTTTAGCCACCTAAATAAGCTATTATATACATATTGTCTTTGCACGCACAAAATATCACGCAAGAAATAAAAGCGGAGATACATGAGCCTCAGATGACATTTTTTAATAATTGTTCAAAATCTATTCTGCCTAATCTAAAAACCAGTTTTAGACTGAAGGAACTAAATAGGTACATTTTCGTAATAAAATGGGAGGCCTAGGTACATTATTTCATAATTTATTGTATTGCTCTTACTTACTTGACCGGTCAGTGGCTGAGTGGGCGTCGCGTTTGGGTCCCACCCGGGCGTCCCATGTTCGATTCCTCGGCTGGCTAAGTTCTCCATCACAACACAAGCAATATCTTCCGCTTAGTGTGGTGGTAGTAGGAGTTTTTCAAATGTTAGGTTATTCGTAACCCGGGAATGTTTGTCTTTCTTTTAAAAATTAAAAAAAATCTTAGTACCCATATAGGTACACCTACTAAAATATGTAGGTGCGTACATTTGAACTGCCTCCGTGGTTGAAGGGTAAGGCTCTTGGCTACGAATCCGCAGGTCGCGGCGTGCGCAAGTAAATTTTATCAAATTAATTTGTGTCGCTTTGCTAAATTAATCAATTAAAAATAATATAAAATACTTGTTTGGACAGATAGTTATCTTTTTTTTTTTATCAAAATTTAACTAAACAATTCAAGTTGTTTGAGACAGGGAAAAGTATTAAAATAAAATATTTATTTTTTATTTTAGTAAAATTCCTGAAATCAACAGGTTTTAATTCCCTTGCGATGTTTATTTGGCCAAAATGACAAATTTTTACCACATAAACATCGCAAGTGACCAATTTTCGATATAATATTGCAATTTTTTGTTCGCTATTTTGTTTTACGAATCTTATTATTGTGTTTTGTTAATAGAGCCAACGCCAATGCCATTCTTTGAAATTTTGAAAATGACAAATGACATGAAAGCCATAACACCCTTGCCAATCACCACACTGCAAATCGGATGGTGTGGAGGAAACCTCCATTTTTTCCACTCTACCTCCAGACATGTCGGGGTTCTGAAAATCGGATCATGAGTAAAAATGAACTAGTATTTAAATATCCATGTAACTCGAAAATAATAGAAAATGTCATGACTAAACGGCGCAACTTTTCCTACTGTGTTTTGTTATAACAGATCACCACGCAAATGGCATCTTTTTAAAAATATATATTTAAAAAAAAAATAGTAGCGAACCACTTGGGGTGACCTATGACAGAGGTTATCCAATAAATGGTTCCCGGGGCGGCGGTACCCATAACCACCTCCCAAATTGAAAATTATTATAGTACTTGACGTATACAAATTGAATTTGGTCCAATTTTAGTAAGATCGGCAAGTATGGTATACTCGAAATAAGTCACTAAACCAAAAAAAAACTAATAAAATATATCAATAACTCGGGAAAAGACAACACTAGTGCACCGACACAATTCGATATACTACGCTACATCACTTTGCTGTATATTTATTTCTCGAAATAGAAGTTAAATAAATAAAATAACAATATACATTATAGGTTATTGAAGAATTATAATATTATGCTAGTTACCCAAAAGTTATTTTTAAAGAAATTATCCATTTGAGTGTTTTGTATCCATATTGGCAATACGGAACGAAATCACCTCGGAGTCGGTCTGGCCGTAACGGATGTTTTTTTTACAGATATTATTTTACGTAAACATATGAAATTAAAGTAAGAATATCGGAATACTTCACCAAACAAACACAAAAGTGACCAAACGGAAAAAATAATAAAAAAAACATCGATTACTCAGGACAACACAACACTAGAATATCGAATATCGATTTATGACTACGTGACATCACTTTGCACAAATACATACGTATTTATCTAAACCCTGTCCCCCGACCCTTACCTCCCGAATACTGAGCGAAAGGGACACATGCAGCTCGGGCTACAAATACCTAAATAAAATCTTCAAAATCGAGGTTTTGTATTCCTCATTTTTCTCCTCCAAAAGTTAACCAATTTTCATTTTTTTTTTACCAACTACATAAGAAGAAACTATTCTTGTCGGACCGTTTTGCTTTTTTTAAAAATATATCGTCTAGTTTGTAGACTTAACGTCTTTTGACTGCGTTTAAATCAGGCAATTTTATTGATTTTTGGAAGGTCATAACTTCTATAAGAAGCAATTTATCAAAAAAAACAAAACGTACCGACACGCAAGTTGCCGATATCTATTTTATGTTGAAAAAATATTTGCTCTAGGGTTAAAATCCAGAAAGATAAATGGGGACTACGTTTGTATGGAAAAATCTTATAATAACTTACAAATTCTAAAAACGATTTATTTTGTAATCACCTAATCCATCATTGCATGGGGAGGGGGTACTTCATCAACTCTAGATCCTGTTGAAAAGGCGCATAAAACAATTATGAAAATTATTCTCAAACTTTTCAAACTGCAAGCAGTAACTTAATTTTCCACATAATGAGAGTATTTAATGTTCGACAGATCTATGTAAAAAATATCCTCATGCATCTCTTTAAAAACAAACTTTACGAAAAAAAAAATTAACTTAAGATTTAAGCGTAATTCGAACAAAGACATATTGCAAGCTCCAGCACTTTCTTCCACCTTTGGTCAACGTAACTTTAGATACTTTGCCACAAAAATATTCAACATGCTCCCAGAAAATATTAAACTGAGTCAAACACAGAAAGAGTTTGAAATTTGGATTTATTCAAATGATCGAGCATATACTGGTGCCCTCATCCAAACGCCTTGTCACTGACAGTTATTGTAGTATTAGTCCAGTCAGTGGGGGATAAAAAAGGGCTCCACCTTGCAAAAGGTTAGGTAGTAGCGATTTTCACATATCTTGTTAAGATTGGGACTCTAAAGAAAAAAAAAAGTTTTCGACCTTGGGGGGGTCGAGCTCGACCCGCCATCTTGGATTGAAGGTGCCAAAATTTGGTTTTTACAAAATAATTATGAAGCGGTTTATTTTACAACCAAACTATTGAAAGCAAACTTAAAGACTATATCAACATCCCTGGTTCTTCGTTGCGGACGTGTTTTAACCGCTCCGGTTTGTTTGATCCTTTCAGAAGGTTTCCCTTGCTAAGAGATCGCTGAAAATTGTTCAGCATCCGTGTTTTATATAGTGCTTACCTTCTTATTTCACGAAATGTGCGTAACTTCTACCGTTTAGCCGGAATTTGCAATTATTATAGCATTTTAAACCGATTAATTTTTAAAAGTGAAGCTAGAACGAAGATTTCTCAATGCAGTCGAAGATTTTATACCTGACTCAAGTGTCAAGTGGTGTTGGGATTTACGGGACCTTTTCAACCGAGGATGTCTGCATGGAGGACAGATAAGCCATATTTTGTTTAAAGTTTTTGTCTTTGTTTTTATTTTCTGTTTTTGTTTATGTATTTTGTTACAGATGACACTCATAAACTTCACTTTGACTTTGGTTCAAGATTTTGCTTATGATAGCCTGCGATAAGCGAGCCCTAAGGGTCTGAGACAGAGGTGTGAAATCGTCGGATCACGACAATAGAAAGAATGTATTGGAGCCAGGAAGGAGTCTGAAAGGGTCGAGAAGATGCACTAGGTGGCATGAAAGGCTGGGAGGTGACTGGAGAGACTAAGGTAAACTAGGATGAGGTGATTTTGCACAGCGGTGCTGCCAAGGTCTGTTATCTATGTGAGGATATTGTGTCGGCGCTCTTTATTGGCAGCAGACACATGTCAGCGCTATATTAGCGGCGGACACATGCCTGAACGGATGACGAGCCTCGTGCTGGCACAGTTGGTGGACGGGGTAGTCTCTCTCCCTGCAGCAGCTGGTACAGTTCCTTCGCTACCTAGGACTCTTGCAGCAGAGTCTCCATCTTCTGTCTTCGTCGAGCGTCACAGCGGTGCTGCCAAGGTTTGTTGTCTATGTGAGGATGTTGTGTCAGCGCTCTTTGTTGGCAGCAGATACATGTCAGCGCTATATTGGCGGCAGACACATGCCTGAACGGATGACGAACCTCGTGCTGGCACAGTTGGTCTAAATAACAAATGTAGATCCTAGGAAATAAATTGTACAGCGCCCTTGAGGTGATTTTTCACAAAAACGGCGCTATACAAATTATCCAATTATTATTATTATTATTAACTAAATTACCTACATTTTTTGTGGAAAGTTTTTTTAAAAAATCTAATAGGTAACGAGTTACAGCGGTTTAAAGAAGAAAATTTTGACAAAAATTGTAAAACTCCAGTTTTCTTGATAAATTTTGTACGAACATATTACACAATATCATTTTAACGTATTTCTTCGTTACAATATACTTATATAGCATCATCCGTGTGCTCTATGACGTTGATTTGTTATAGTGGGATCCTAGTCTACAGCTGACTTGGCAACACTGAGTCCTGGTTACAGGACGTTGCCTGGATGCTCGGTCACTCAGTTCATCATATGACGCTGTTTTCATTATTGGCGAAGACGTTGATCTCCTAGTTCTGCTGACAGCATTAGCACCACCCAAAAGTAGTATATATCTTCGCAAACCCGGGAGAGGCAAAACTTTTGAAAGACTGTATTCCGCGAATAGTGTGAAATACAAAGAGGCGGCTGAGAATATTCTGTTTCTTCATGCCTTTAGCGGCTGCGATACAATCAGTCGTCCTTCTTCAACCAAGGAAAAACAAAATTTTGTTCGCTTGTGCGAAACGACACAAGACTCAATGCCATGATAGGAATCTTCAAACAATATGATGCAACACCAGAAGACATAGCAAGTGAGGAACACGCTTTCTTGTTGCTTTGTACGGGGGTGACATGGATAAGGAAACCTTGGAAGAAGTCCGCTACAAACGTTTCGCAAAGTCGACAGCAAAAAGCAAATTCAATCTTGCCTCTTTGCCACCAACGAACGACGCTGCACGGTACCATGCATTTAGAACGTACCATCAAGTCCAAAAATGGTATGGAATCCAAAAAAATCCATAAATCTGGGTCTGGAAATCACCAACCAAGGACACCAACGGGCTTGTTCCAGTAAGAATGACAAAGAAACCAGCACCCGATACTTTATTAAAATTTATTTCATGCAATTGTAAAAAAGGATTCGGCGTTGCATGTAGCTGCAGGAAAGCTGGATTGAAGTGTTCTATTGTATGTGGGTCCTGTAATGGTCAAACATGCCGAAATTCGCCAGAGGTTCACATCGATGTCGAGGACGAAGAAGAATAGATTTTGTCAATGGAAGCCCAGAATCTCAGTATCACAGGCAATGAGTTAGATGATGACATTGATGACGAAGACTGTTATGTATTAAGTAACATAATTCATAGTAATGTAACATAATTTCGAAATCTACCATCGCTGGTATATCTGTGGAGTAGACCTACTGGGGATACCACAATAAAAAAATGCGCCATGTTCTCTATCCCATGGTGGTGTGGAAATGAGTTAACAAAATTATTATAATTATGTAATGAATAACCCGAAAAAATTACAAAGTTGGGAATTTCATCATTTTTTAGAAAAATATTCACATTTCCGCCACTGTAACTCGTTACCTATTAGACTTACAAAAAAAAACTTTGTACAAAAAATGTAGGTAATTTAGTTGTCTTTAAGTTTGCTTTCAACAATTTGGTTGTAAAAACGACCACTTCATAATTATTTTGAAAAAAACAAATTTTGGCACCTTCAATCCAAGATGGCGGGTCGAGCTCGACCCTCCCAAGGTCGAAAACTTTTTTTTTTCCTTAGAGTCCCAATCTTAACAACATATATCAAAATCGCTACTACCTAACCTTTTGCAAGGTAAAACTCCCCACTGACTGGACTATATGTATTGTGCTAAAACTTGCTGTATTTGTATTGTGTATATGGAAATAAAAATGTAACCTAAAATAATGTATTGCTGTATAGGAACCTATATTCAACATTTGTAAGTAAACCATAGACAAAATGCAAGAAATAATTAACTAAAAAATCTGCCTCAACACAGGTTCGCCTAGTGAGGCAGGTTATGCACAACTGAAAATATAGTATATTACGCCATATCTATATAACACTCTTATACAGGGTATGTACGGCACGTACCCGACAAACTTTAACCAGCTATTCCTTAGCACATTTGGAGTAAAAAATGTTATGGGCACTTTGCTGTCCGGTAACATTTTTTTTCCATTAAAAACAAAAAATAAATAAAAAATCCACACTCCGTCACTGTCATTTGCATTGTTTCTCGCGTTCAACAGCTGTTATTAGCAAGTGTGTCAAAAAGTGTCCTCGCTCTTTCGTACACACTAAATAATAATAGTTTAAAATGAGACGAATGGTGCCGTGCCATTTCGTTGTGATTGTAAAAGCGCGCCAAGGTAGGTACGTACGTACATTATTCAACAAAACTCGAACAAAATATTGCCAGACGGGTTTTCAAACTTTGACAAAGGATAAAACATTGGTGACATGTGGTGAAAATATGAATAATAAATTTTTTATTAAAAAAAAATGTTACCGGACAGCAAAGTGCCCATAACATTTTTTACTCAAAATGTGCTAAGGAATAGGTGGCTAAAGTTTGTCGGGTACGTGCCGATACACCCTGTATAAAACGTGATACATGATTGAAGCTTAGGTAGTAATGTTCTGTGAACACCTCACTAGGAGAACCTGTGCTGAGGTGTTCGCATGGGTGTTATTCTGCCGTCATAGGTGGAAACACAATATCCTCGTTGGGAGTCTCCACCGTAGTTCCACCCATGGTTTCAATATTTAACATTATTAGGTTACAAGTTAGAAGCTGTGTTGACATGTTCATCATATTATTATATAGACACAATGTAGTCATTTGAGGTAAGTTACGTATCAAAATGTTCTGTAGACACACAGTAGTACAAGACTACATTGAGATACATTGTACAAATGTAGAACATGATTTAAACTTCAAAATATTATATGTATATGAGTAATGATTTACATGCGGGTTTGTTTTTACGGTTTAATTTTTTTATTTATTATTATCACTTAGTATCAGACCAGTTCAAGTATCAGGGCTCTATAAAAGCCTGAATAAATCTGGCTTCCAAGAAACTGGGCGTCTGTATAAGGCTAGCATATTCTTCAATGGTAACCAGCTACTAACACTGTACAAATCTCAAGTTCGCCCAAAAATTGAATTTGGGAGCCCCACTATACTAGATAAGCCTACTTAATTCTGTGCAAAGGTTGGTGGTCTATCTGATTGACAATCCATTGTTAACAGACCGATTACCATCTCTAATGCACAGACACAATATGGGCATGCTCAGTCTGTTCTACAGGTGATTTAATGGAACCTGCTCTAAAGTGCAAGCTTTAAACACGATGTACACGAGCGGAACACCCGTTCACAGGTGATGTTGGCTTTATGAGAATAGGCCGCTTCTTCGACTCTAAGACGTTTTTGTGTAAGACGGCTCGTATGTGGAATAGCTACCGGCATCTGTTTTTCCTCTTTCATATAATCCGGGCCTTTTCGAGACCCGCATTAATAAATCCCTATCTTCACCCGCCTCGCAACGCTGCCTAACCGGGTTTCGACATAGCTCCCCTGCCTTTAAACTGTACTGGGGGCCTTCTTGTGAGGTGTCACATAAAAATAACAAAAGTATAAACATACATACTAATGAAGGTGACATTAGACATAATATACATATAAGGACATTAATAAAAAAAAAATGATAATAACACAGTAATAACACGGTAATTCTACTGTATTGCTTTTTTGTATTAATAACATTGACAACATTGCAAAGCATCTGTAAACTGCATTGCACAAGTATTTAGAAAATAAACAAAACATCAAGTGTTGCGTAAAGTGCATCGTTTTCAAAATCAATCAGTTGTAATTTGCATTTGTTTTCTTGGAAAATAAAGCATGTTGCGACATTGCATGACTGCATTTACAGATATAGGTCAAGTGGAATAATATTATTATAGTCAGTCTAGTTGTATTGCCGTCGTTAACCTCTTGTGTGCCGCCTATTGCAATTGGCACAGTCCAAAAAATCATTTCTCTGAGCTAACTTGGGGAAACAAAACTACTTTGTTGGATTATCTAGTATTTTATATTTATATAGTCACAATATTTTTATAAATATATATATGGAGTCACAATTTTTTTATAAATATATATAAGGAGTCACAATATTTTTATAAATATATATATATGGAGTCACAATTCTTTTATAAATAGTATATATATGGAGTCACAATATTTTTGTAAATATATATAAGGAGTCACAATATTTTTATAAATATATATAAGGAGTCACAGTATTTTTATAAATATATATATATATGGAGTCACAATAATTTTATAAATATGTATACGGAGTAACAATTTTTGTCTGTGAAGTTTTTTTTGTGCATAAGGTGGGCTGTAATCAAAAAGTGACATAACTACTGTAGAGCGAGGTGAATAGTGGAAATTGAGAAGGAATTTGACTTACCTTAATTTTTACACTGCATGTTTTTGTGATAATCCATATTATGGCGCTGAGTGATCATTGAATTGATCACTGCACAAGTTTCCATAAGAATTGATATTGTAGCACTGAGGGACCGCTGGGTTGATCACTGCACAAATTTCCGTAATAGACTGACCGGTACAATTGTCGTAAGGTCACCCAAGTATGTATTCTACACTGTCCGATGGGGACAGGTTCAACATGTTGGGAGGGGGAATGAAGGGACATATTGTTAAAGGGAGATGCATAAAGTTGCGTCAACAATATGAACACATTATGTGGTGTGACGGTACGACTTACAAAAACAAGTAGTTACAAAAATATAATCAACTGGCGGACGGCGAAAATTTAGTGTCGGCACGCCGAAAGTTAATCCTTACTGCCGTTCAATGGTCCTCAGTTGCCCATGAGACTACCACTACCCTATTGAATCTTTTCAGTACCTACATTGGGACTGGGATCACCCTTTATAAGCTTTGATCTGCCTTACTATGTAGTGATTAATTGATTGACTGTTTTATGCAGATGTAAGCCGTTGCCATGGAAGGTGCCCACATCCGTGGAGTGGACCCCCCACCTCCCCCCCACCACCCTGGGCGCGCGCACCCGCCCTCCCTGGCCGACCTGCTACTGCCCGCCACCTTCCTGGCCATCACCGTAGCGGGCATTCTGTTTGTGCTGCTCATTCTCATCATCTGGCTGCACAGCCTCGGCAAGGCCAAGAAATATGATAAACCCACCAAGATTCCCATGGACCAACGCCAGATCACCCAGCACTTCAAAGTCATCGTCGAGAATGCCGACGATTTCCATTTCAAACTGCCCAGCGATCTGAAGTACATCGACGAGGAGAGGGACGGCAGCGGCCATGTCAGTCCCAAGCTGATGAACATGAAGAAAAGCGGAGGAAGCAGCCCCAAAATACCGGGCAAGGACGAGGAGCCCGGAGACAGCGGGGACTCGAGCCCTCCTGGGAGCGCTAAGTCCAAAGGGGGCAACAGCAAGTTTGTCTTCCCGCCCGGCGATGAAAGTGCCGGCACGTCCAAAACCAAAGCCGACGGGAAGAAGATGAAGGTGGCTCTGCCGGAGCAACAGTGGATCTTACACAGAAAACCTCCACTCGATTGGAGAGGATACAATATCAACATTCCTAATAAAACATTTGGCCTCTCCGATGTCGTCAGAGCTGATCTAGCTGTTGATTCGGCCAGCAGTGCTGACACCTCGAGGAAGTACAGTGCCACGCGATCGCCTAGCCTAGAAAAAGATGAGAAATCACCATTCCCCGTCGGGACGAAAAACGACATTCCGATCGTTTTTGGGTTTGGAAGCGATGTTTCAAAAAAAGTTTTGGAAAGTCCGGGTATTAACAGCGGAGACTCTAGTCCCGTTGTGCAAGTCAGGGTTCAGCCCCTGGCCACGGACTCTCATTGTGTCACTTTTGATGCGGAACAGTCGAGATCCAAACCGGGAAAAGCGCCGGAGAATAAAACCGTGATAAGCCGACGTTTCGGTCCATCGAATACCGGATTGCAAATCAACACCATGTTGGAAAATGTCAATCAGAGTTTTGTTGTGGAGAAATCTGAAGTGCAACATTCGCCCAGGCTCTCCGATTCTGCCGTGGGAAAAGAAAATAATCCGAGTCCTCGTTTTTCTTTCTCGCCAAAGTTTTTCGCGACTCCTGATTCGAAGTCTCCGAAATTCTTCGGTACTCCCGATCAAAGGAGCCCCAAGTTTTTTTCCGCGGTAGATTCCAAGTCGCCGGCATTTTTCGCTGAAAACCAGAGCAGGAATGCTTCGCCGAGATCGTTTAGTTCTGACCGAATGTCACCGCGACTCATGAGTACCAGTAGTTTTAAGAGTGTACAGAGTCCTTTGATCATCGCCAATGCGGACGGAGAGTGCTTCAGGTTCGATCGGTCGGAACTCGATTCCAATAAAACCGTGACCCAAGAAGACGTAGACAGCGTATTTCTAAATAAAAAAGAAAGCTACGATGAAGAATCGTTAGAACCGTACAACCCAAAGACTGACTTAGAAAAACCCGTTGAGGATTCCGAAAATACTTCAAACGAGGACAGAATCTTAAATAACGTAGTAAACTCAACGGAATCTGTCCATTCTTGCCCAAGAATCATTAGTTCCATATCAATCCCTTGGAGCGACGAGGGATTTTTACACAAAGTAAACGACAATAAGACTGAACATTGTAACGAAATCACCGTAGACGCTTTCCATCTTACCGCTGTCACCGCCGACGAACAAGCTTTACAAAACACAAACAACGAATATACGGTACAAAAGAAACCGACGCTAAACACGAGGGAGGAAAGCACAGACAGTTTGGTCATACCGAACTCAGGCAACACCGCTAACTACAGAAGACAGAGACTCAAATCTATATCGCTCGATTCGGACAACGCCAAATTCATTGAACAAAACTTAGGCATTCCTATTGTCAAGCATTTGAAACATGAAAATTTGTATGACCCATGTAATAATAGTAAAGAGGAAGATTGTGCAGATTGCAACATTGAAGTTACGTCTCCACGAATCATCTCAAAGGCTAGCTACTTCAAGTTTGATGATGATGAAAATGACGTGTATAAGGGATACAATAGTGGAAATGATCCACGAATCGCTGTTGTTCATCAGACAGTTACTACTGTTATGCAATCAGACGACTTGAGAGCCTCTCCTGATATCGTATCTCCGATCAAATTCTTGCGAGACAATTCTTCGGCTATCGCATTCAGTGAAATGCAGCCTAGGTTTTCGCCGAAAGAATTTGACGCATTCAGTGCTGACGATGAAAAGATTTCGAAGAATAAAAACATCAGGAATCTGACAATCGATATTAACAAACGAGACTCTGAATTGGAGAAAGAATTGATGGAGTATGACTGTTTGGATTCTGGAGAGAAGA